>NW_025550629.1:0-15567 GCF_905237065.1 Salmo salar
TCAGCACTCTACAGTCCTGTACTGTGAGCTTGTGAGACCTATCACAGGACAACCATCTCTGCAGCACCTCAATCAAGCCTTTATGGTTAGAGTGGCCAGACGGAAGTCACTCCTCAGTAAAAGGCACATGACAGCCCGCTTGGAGTTTGTCAAAAGGCACCTAAAAGTGTCAGACCATGAGAAATAAGATTCTCTGTTCTGATAAACCAAGATTGAACTCTTTTGTCTGAATGCCAAGCGTCACGTCTAGAGGAAACCTGGCACCATCCTTATGGTGAAGCATGTTGGTGGCAGCATCATGTTGTGGGGATGTTTTTCAGTGGCAGGGACTGGAGAGAGAGATCCTTCATGAAAACCTGCTCCAGAGCGCTCAGGACCTCAGACAGGGGCGAAGGTTCACTTTCCAACAGGAAAGCCACCCTAAGCACCACAGCCAAGATAACGCAGGAGTGGCTTCGGGGCAAGTCTCTGAATGTCCTCGAGTGACCCAGCCAGAGCCCGGACTTGAACCCGATCGAACATCTCTGGAGAGACCGTAAAATAGCTGGCAGCGACACTCCCCATACAATTTGACAGAGCTTGAGAGAATCTGCAGAGAAGATCTGCAGAGAAGATTGTAGGGTCATACCCAAGAAGACTCAAGGCTGTAATCACTGCCAAAGGTGCTTCAACAAAGTACTGACTAAAGGGCCTGAATACCTATGTAAATGTGATATTTCAGTTTTTTTATATAAATGTATATAAATTTGCAAAAATGTTTTTGCTTTGTCATTATGAGCTATTGCTTGTAGATTGATGAGGGAAAAAACACTTTAATCCATTTAAGAACAAGGCTGTAAAATAACAAAATCTGGAAAAAAGTCAAGGGGTCTGAATACTTTTTGAATGCCCTGTAAGAATGAGAGGCAGCTGTGTTCTTGGGGACTTTCAATGCTGCAGAAATGTTGACACAATCCTGTCTCAGTTCAGACGTCTTTGTCTTGTCGTGTCCTGTGTATATATCTTTTTTCCTTCAGTATATATTTCACATATATTTTTTATATTTTTTAACCTCAGTTTCAAAATGTTCTCCTGCAACCCGCCTCACCCAATGCGGTATGGATCTGCAATTTTTATACTTTAGAACCAGAACTCCCAACAGAAGCTAGCCAGCTAACTAGCTACTAGCTAGTAGTCAGTTAGCCACTGCTAGCGGTCATCAACTAACCTTAGCCTGGTCAACTCCTGCCAGTATGCCCAGCGCGATTCAACCCAGAGCATACCGGACTGCTTTTTCTCCACATCTCCGGTTTCTTACCGTAAGCCCTGAACCTTTTCACCTGGATCATCGCAGCTAGCTACCTGCTATCTGAGTGGCTACCCCCCTAGCTAACGTCTCTGTCCCGAAGCAAGCACCAGTGAGCCTGGAGCTAGCCTCGTGCTAGGCCCATCTCCCGGCTAGCTGAAGAGGTCCATCAGCCACCCTTGGGCTACAATACCTATTTTGCCAATTGGCCTGGACCCTTTTACCGCCTACACAGAGCCCTGCCAATCAAACACGTCTGGTCTGCTGAATTAACCGTCCGAGAGGGTTACAACAGACTTTTTCCGTCGCGACGTCCCCCTATGCTTCCCAGCGGTCCCTATGATCACTCGGCTACGCCTCTCCCTAATGTCAATATCGCTTGTCCATTGCTGTTTTGGTTAATGATTATTGTCTTATTTCACTGTAGAGCCTCCAGCCCTGCTCAATATGCCTTAGCGAGCCCTTCTGTTTCACCTCCCACCTCCACTGTATTCACATCCTACCATACCCTTGTCTGTACATTATGCCTTGAATCTATTCTTCCGCGCCCAGAAACCTGTTAGTTTTACTCTGTTCGAACGCACTAGACAACCAGTTCTTATAGCCTTTAGCCGTACCCTCATTTGTTGACTTCTGTAACCGTAAAAGCCTTGGTTTCATGCATGTTAACATTAGAAGCCTCCTCCCAAAGTTTGTTTTACTCACTGCTTTAGCACACTCTGCCAACCCGGATGTCCTAGCCGTGTCTGAATCCTGGCTTCAGAAGGCCACCAAAAATCATGAAATTTCCATCCCTAACTATAACATTTCCCGACAAGATAGAACTGCCAAAGGGGGCGGAGTTGCAATCTACTACAGAGATAGCCTGCAGAGATCTGTCATACTATCCAGGTCTGTGTCCAAACAATTAGAGCTTCTACTTCTAAAAATCCACCTCTCCAGAAACAAGTCTCTCACCGTTGCTGCTTGTTATAGACCACCTTCTGCCCCCCAGCTGTGCCCTGGACACCATATGTGAATTGATTGCCCCCTTCTGTATTCAGAGCTCATACTGTTAGGTGACCCATAACTGGGACATGCTTAACACCCCGTCTCGTCCTACAATCTTAGCTAGATGCCTTCAATCTCACACAAATGATCAATGAACCTACCAGGTACAACCCCAAATCTGTAAATACAGGCACCCTCATAGATATCATCCTGACCAACCTGCCCTCTAAATACACCTCTGCTGCTTTCAACCAGGATCTCAGTGATCTCTGCCTCATTGCCTGCGTCAGTAACGGGTCTGCGGTCAAACGACCACCCCCATCACTGTCAAACGCTCCCTAAAAAACTTCAGCGAGCAGGTCTTTCTAATCGACCTGGCCCGGGTATCCTGGAAGGATATTGACCTCATTCCGTCAGTAGAGGATGCCTGGTGATTCTTTAAAAGTGCTTTCCTCACCATCTTAAATAAGCATGCCCCACTGAATTTCTTTTTAACCAGGAACAGATATAGCCCTTGGCTCACTCCAGAAATAACTGCCCTTGACCAGCACAAAAACATCCCGTGGCGTACTGCATTAGCACCGAATAGCCCCCACGATATGCAACTTTCCAGGGAAGTTAGGAACCAATATACACCGGCAGTTAGGAAAGCAAAGGCTAGCTTTTTCAAACAGAAATTTGCATCCTGTAGCACAAACTCCAAAAAGTTCTGGGACACTGTAAAGTCCATGGAGAATAAGAGCATCTCCTCCCAGCTACCCACTGCACCGATGCTAGGAACCACTGTCACCACCGATAAATCCACTATAATTGAGAATTTCAATAAGCATTTTTCTACGGCTGGCCATGCATTCCACCTGGCTACCCCCTACCCCGGTCAACAGCCCTGCACCCCCCACAGCAACTTGTCAAAACCTCCCCATTTCTCCTTCACCCAAATCCAGATAGCTGATGTTCTGAAAGAGCTGAACAATCTGGACCCCTACAAATCAGCTGGGCTAGACAACCAGGACCCTCTCTTTCTAAAATTATCCGCCGCAAATGTTGCGACCCCTATTACTAGCCTGTTCAACCTCTCTTTCGTATCGTCTGAGATCCCTGAAGATTGGAAAGCTGCCGCGGTCATCCCGTTCTTCAAAGGGGGAGACACTCTAGAACCAAAATGTTACAAACCTATATCTAACCTACCCTGCCTTTCTAAGGTCTTCGAAAGCCAAGTTAACAAACAGATCACCAACCATTTAGAATCCCACCGTACCTTCTCTTCTATTCAATCTGGTTTCAGAGCTGGTCATGGGTGCATTTCAGCCACGCTCAAGGTCCTAAACGACATCATAACCACCATCGATAAAAGACAATACTGTGCAGCCGTATTCATCGACCTGGCCAAGGCTTTCGAGTCTGTCAATAACCACATTCTTATCGGCAGACTCAACAGTCTTGGTTTCTGAAATGACTGCCTCACCTGGTTCACCAACTACTTCTCAGACAGAGTTCAGTGTGTCAAATCGGAGGGCCTGTTGTACCGATCTCTGGCATTCTCTATGGGGTGCCACAGGGTTCAATTCTCGGGCTGACTCTTTTCTCTGAATACAACAATGATGTCGCAGTTGCTGCTGGTGATTCTCTGATCCACCCCTCAATGCAGACGACACCATTCTGTATACTTCTGGCCCTTCTTTGGACACTGTGTTAACTAACCTCCAGACGAGCTTCAATGCCATACAACTCTCCTTCTGTGGCCTCCAACTGCTCTTAAATGCAAATAAAACTAAATGCATGCTCTTCAACAGATTGTTGCCCGCACCTGCCCACCCGTCCAGCATCACTACTCCAGACGGTTCTGACTTAGAACATGTGGACAACTACAAATACCTAGGTGTCTGGTTAGACTGTAAACTCTCCTTCCAGACTCACATTAAGCATCTCCAATCCAAAATGAAATCTAGAATCGGCTTTCTATTTTGCAACAAAGCATCCTTCACTCATGCTGCCAAACATACCCTCGTAAAACTGACTATCCTACCGATCCTTGACTTCGGCGATGTCATTTACAAAATAGCCTCCAACACTCTACTCAGCAAATTGGATGCAGTCTATCACAGTGGCATCCGTTCTGTCACCAAGGACCATATACTGCCCACCACTGCGACATGTATGTTCTCGTTGGCTGGCCCTCGCTTCATATTCGTCGCCAAACCCACTGGCTCCAGGTCATCTATAAGTCTTTGCTCGGTAAAGCCCCACCTTATCTCAGCTCACTGGTCACCATAGCAGCACCCACCCGTAGCACATGCTCCAGCAGGTATATTTCACTGGTCACCCCCAAAGCCTATTCCTCCTTTTGCCGCCATTCCTTCCAGTTCTCTGCTGCCAATGACTGGAACGAATTGCAAAAATCACTGAAGCTGGAGACTCATATCTCCCTTGCTAACTTTAAGCATCAGCTGTCAGAGCAGCTCACAGATCATTGCACCTGTCCATAGCCCATCTGTAAATATCCCATCCAACTACCTCATCCCCATTTTGTTATTTTTTTTCTTCTCCTTTGCACCCCAGTATTTCGCCACTATGGCCTATTTATTGCCTTACCTCCCTAGTCTTACCTCATTTGCACACAATGTATATAGATTTTTTCTATTGTGGTATTGGCTGTACGTTTGTTTTTTCCATGTGTAACTCTGTGTTGTTGTTTGTGTCGCACTGCTTTGTTTTATATTGGCCAGGTCGCAGTTGTAAATGAGAACTTGTTCTCAACTGGCCTACCCAGTTAAATAAAGGTAAAATAAAATAAAAAATAAAAAGTATCAGAGCTCTACAGACAATTCCTTCGACCTCATGGAGTGGTTTTTGCTCTGACATGCACTGTCAACTGTGGGGCCTTATATAGACAAGGGTGTGCCTTTCCAAATCATGTCCAATCAATTGAATTTACTACAGGTCGACTCCAATCAAGTTGTAGAAACACTCAAGGATGATCAATGGAAACAGGATGCACCTGAGCTCAATTTCGAGTCTCATAGTGAAGGGTCTGAATACTTATGTCCATAAGGTTTCTGTTTTCGCTTTGTCATTATGGGGTATTATGTGTAGATTTTGGAGGATTTGTTTTTATTTAATCAATTTTAAAATAAGGCTGTAACATAACATGTGGAAAAAGTCAAGGGGTCTGAAAAAGTCATTCGGAAAGTATTCAGACCCCTTGACTTTTTCTACATTTTGTTACATTACAGCCTTATTCTAAAATGGATTGTCGTTTTTTCCCTCATCAATCTATACACAATTCCTTATAATGACAAAGCAAAAACATGTTTTTGGAAATTTTTGCTCATTTATATTTCACATTCACACAAGCATTCAGACCCTTTAATCAGTACTTTGTTGAAGCACCTTGGCAGCGATTACAGCTTCATAGCTTGGCACACCTGTATTTGGGGAGTTTCTCCCATTGTTCTCTGCAGATCCTCTCAAGCTCTGTCATGTTGGATGGGGAGGTTGGCTGAACAGCTATTTTCAGGTCTCTCAGAGATGTTCGATCGGGTTCAAGTCCGGGCTCTGGCTGGGCTACTCAAGGACATTCAGAGACTTGTCCCGAAGCCACTCCTGCATTGTCTTGGCTGTGTACTTAGGGTCATTGTCCTGTTGGAAGGTGAACCTTCACCCCAGTCTGATATCCTGAGCGCTCTGGAGCCAGTTTTCATCAAGAATCTCTCTGTACTTTGCTCCGTTCATCTTTCCCTTGATCCTGACTAGTCTGCAAGTCCCTGCCGCTGAAAAACATCCCCACAGCATGATGCTGCCACCACCATGCTTCACCGTAAGGATGGTGCCTGGTTTCCTCAGATGCGTAAGTGCAACATCGGCGGATGCGGTGGATTTAGATGCATCCAATGCAACAACAAAAAAAACGGACAGATTTTGATGGGTATTTT
This sequence comes from Salmo salar, assembly GCF_905237065.1. Classification (NCBI taxonomy): domain Eukaryota; kingdom Metazoa; phylum Chordata; class Actinopteri; order Salmoniformes; family Salmonidae; genus Salmo; species Salmo salar. The sequence goes on from NW_025550629.1 coordinate 6,208, forward strand.
TTTAATAATGTGACTTAGATTGACGACCGGTCTGTCAATCGACTCTAGTTAATAGACACTTACTTGTATGTTTTTATTTAACATTTTGAGATGGGAAACATGTTTTTCATTAAGTTGAACATGTGCTCTTTATGACAGAATGTTAAAATTAGGTGAAACCTTTTTGGTCCAAGTTAGACTTCTCAAAAGGCACAGAATTGGTGGAACGACCCAGTAATAGTAACAAAAGCTAGTACCACGGACAACTGTGCATAATATATCATTCTCTGTAGGCTATAGAAACGGTGTCCTTCAGTAAATAATTTCAGTGCATAAACTCACCCAAACTGTCCAGAAAGTCCTCCCAGCATGAGAAAGTGGGCCTGCTGGTGAGTCCATCTTTTGGTGTTTCAGTGGCTTCTTCGATAAGATGATAAACTTCAGTTCAGAGTAGGCCTGCAACAAACTGGAACCTGAGGTAAGCTAGTTCTTGGTATTTATTATTTTATCAAACACAGAGACAACATAAAATCCCATTAGTCAGTTGTAAAATAGGCCTATTAATTGTCCTACAAATAACTTTTCTGATGAGCGGTCTAAACGTGAGCAAATTTAAAAATTGGCATTTTGGTAATAGCTCATAGAAATGCTGTTCTTGAGGCTGAGATGTCCAGTATACATCCATATGAGGAAGAGGATAACTGAACGCATTACTAATTTTGGCACATTGCATGCGCATCATTGAGGGAAGCGTGATTGAATAGGATCGATAGTGTACGGCTGTAATGTAGGCTATATTCATATTTTAAAACTGTGTCTAAATCTATTACTTTATATCAAGATTAGTTGCAGACAGTGCTATACCACATGGATTCTTAATCATCTGGCAATTGGAACATTCTTTCACTGACCCATGTCGGCTTGACTATAAAAAGACAATAACCTTGTTCCTTTTCTGTATAAGAGTCCAAATCTATAAGAGCAACCAAAGTAAACTAAATTAATATGTTAAATGTGGCTTTGGCTACACAAGCGCCAACCTAATGATATAGCTTATGCATTGACATTGCACAGAACACATGTAATATAATTATAAATAATGAAAAAGTTACTACTTAAGTATTAACACTGAGATCAAGGCAGAAGTGTGTGAAATGTGCAATGTGAAGGCATGTGAAATGCACTTCCCTTGTTTCAACTGTGGTTGAGGTGAAAGCAAGAGAAAGAGAACCACGTCTATTTTTGAAATGCATCAGGCTCACACATTTTGTCCCCATGCAAAAACAATGAACAACACAGTACAATGTCAGCGTAAAGGAAGAAAGAACTGTTTTATCCCCCCAACTTAAATGGAATTCTGCACAAAAAGTGAACCAAGATTTTATTGACAAAATTACATTTTCGAAAATGTACATGTTTTTAGAAGATTATGCCACAAACGTTGTGCTGAACCTGAAACGAAATATGACATGAATATGAAATGTATGAATCATACAATTACAAATGACATTATGCGGGAACAAGCATCAAATCAAATGTATTTGTCATAAGCTTTGTAAATAACAGGTGTAGACCAACAGTGAAATGCTTACATATAGGAGAGTGTGACATCCTGAGGAGTCGTATACCATAAGTATTTTATATCTATGTTATAAAAAATAAACACCTTCTGTAAGCCCCATTCACAGTGAAGATGAAACCTCTTCATTGGGCTCTGCAACAAAAAAAAGACAGGAGTTAGAGTTATGTCTTGTTAAGTATGTCCTGTGATATACTGTACGTTGCATATAAGTTGCATATAAGTTAACTGTATTTCTTGTGATGTCTTATATTCATTAATTAAATGGGGCTTGCGAAAGCAAAAGTGCCAACTTTAAATCTTTGACAAACTTCTGACTTATTATACTGTAGTTACACTGTATTATTAGTGGGGTTTGTGACGCAAGACCCCCATTTTAAATCTTCGACATACTTCTTATTTTTCTTTGGAACGCGATTCCTCCTACACTGTTTAAGCTAGAAACGTCATTCAAATGTCAAAACATGCAGATCGGTCTGGAATAGTGTGCTTGTAGAACATTTTTAGATATCTTTTTACTTTTTAAACTATTACACTTTTTGTCCTCCATCCACTTTCATTCTAAAGGCCCCATTGTGACATCACTTTCAACATTCCATTCACTGTAAATGCAATGATTGCAAATTTTAACACAAATCAGCTACTTTGACCACTTTGCCAACTACTTCTTAGACAAAAGGTTAGAACATATAAAATCTTCCTCTACTTCTCTGCTTTTCAAATCTGAAATCAGAAGTAATGTCAAAGACATTTTCATCTAACTTTTATAAACAACTGGCATTTTGGCCACTTTCCCAACAAGTTAAACAAAAATATAGAGGTTAGGACATCTTCGTCTACTTCTGTTATTCAAATCTGTCGTCGGAACAAAAAAAGATGTTACCAATCCAACAATACAGCTGTTTTAGTAACTGCATTGACACATTTTTTCTCAACTTTTCCAAACTGCCATTTTGACCACTCCCCAAAAATTCTGACAAAAAACTTAGTGTATGAAATGCTCCTCTACTTGTCTGCTTTTCAAATCTGAAATCAGAACAGAAATAGCTTCTACCAATCAATAAGTAGAGCTGTTTCAGTAACCCACCAACTGCTTTCATTAAAGATGCAATAAGTCATGTCAGAAACTAGAAGATTCATTACTTACCAAAAACAGCTGCACATTCCAAAGTACATCACATTTTTAAGTTCTCTTTGCTTTGTCATAAAATTAGCAAATACGTTTTGACTTACCAAAAGTAATGACCACAACTACTGACAACAACCACACAATTACTGACCACAACTACTAAACCTCAAATACTGAACACAACCACACAACTACTGACCACAACCACACAACTACTGACCACAACTACTAAACCTGGAATACTGACTACAACCACAAAACTACTGACCACCACTGCTGACCACAACCACACAACTGCTGACTAAAACAACAAAACTACTGACAACAATTAGCTACTGACCACAACCACTCAACTACTAAACCACACACCTACTTATCAAAGCTACTGGCCACTATTGACCACAACAACTACTAAACCACAAATACTGACAACAACCACAAAACTACTGACCACCACTACATACCAAAACTACTGACCACAACCACACACCTACTGACCACAACCACACGACTGAACCTGTAACGATCGTCGTCGGGTGATGAGGAAGCGGACCAAAACGCAGCTGGGAGCGAACACATGTTTATTCTTTACACTGAAATAAACACGTACACAAAACCAAGACAAGGCCGATACGTTAACTTGCTCAAACACAAAGAGGCAACACCCCACAAACAGCGTGGGGGAAAAAGGAACTTAAATGTGATCCCAATCAGAGACAACTAGAGACAGCTGTCTCTGATTGGGAATCGACAGAACCCAACATAGAAATAACCCACATAGAGCTAACACAAGGCTATAACGCAAACATAGAAAACAAACCAAGGAAAAATACCCAACATGACACACCTTGACCAAAATACCCGAGTTCACCTGGTCAGGGCGTGACAGAACCACACAACAGCACAACTACTAAACACATCCACTGAACACAACTACTGACCATGTCCACACTGTAGGGCCCAAAGAACCTGCAACACAACCACACAACTACTGACCACATAATTACGGAGCACAACTACTGACCACAACCACACAACTGCTGACTAAAACCACAAAACTACTGACCACAATTAGCTACTGACCACAACCACTGAACCACACACCTACGTATCAAAGCTACTGGCCACTATTGACCACAACTAGTGACCACAACCACACAACTAGTGACCACAACTTAAAAACAGGTTGTTTTTAAGAGTCTTCCAGCATTTCCCAATGATTTTCCAATTCACTGATCTTCTAAAGTCTTAATTTCTGTAAATTAGAGGGAAGATGTGTAGTGTTTCCTCTTATGAAACCTTTTACAGCTAACCATACCATAGTTGAGTCCTCCACTGAGTGTTAACTTATTTCTAAATAATAATTTAAAAAAAAGATCTAAACTGAAAGATGAAATCAGAGTTGTGTAGTAAAGCATTATTAAACCTCCATCTCAGTGCACACGTATTCATTGGTAAGATTTTTAATTGACAAAGAATGGGATTATGATCAGATAGAATGGCCAGTAATGTTTTTATAAATTCCAAGTTACCTGTAATATCAGTAGATGTTAAAACAGTACATTTTCAAGAAAGTCTTAAATCTATCAGAAAAGCATGTATAGTTCTTAGTTGTGAGATGACATTTCCAACAGTTACTAAGACTAAGATCTTTAAGAAATTGTTTAAGTGCATTGGAAGCAATCACTTGTGATGAGCTATGAGAAGATCCAGATTTATCTAGCTTAGAATCAATAATGGCATTCATGTCAGCTCCAATAATAAGCGTATAATCTGAAGGGAGAAAATCTTTGTTATAGGAGCATAAATAGATACAAATGCTATTTTCCTCACATACAGAGTGGAACATATGTTAGTAAATCAGCCCTGTTTATAATTTCCACTTTTTTCAATTGTAAGGGGTAGATTGCATTTATGTAGAATAAGTACCCCTTTAGATTTAAAGCAAGAAACAGCTCACCCTCTAAAAGATGTGTCTCCTGCAATAGAGCAATGTATAACGACGGTCGTCAGGAATGGACCAAGGCGCAGCGGGTTGAGTGCTCATAATTAACTTTTTTAATGAAAACACTTACTCAAACAAAACACAACAAAACGATAGACGACGAATACAGACTTGAAGGCAGACAACAGCAATTCAAGTGACAACCTCCCACAAATTACAAACACAAACACACCCTAATATATAGGACTCTCAATCAAAGGCAACTAGACAACACCTGCCTTCAATTGAGAGTCCACACCCCAATTAACTAAACATAGAAAACAGACTAACTAGAAAGAACATAGACTAACAGAGCAGTGACCAAAAAAACCGGAATACATAAATCCACTATCCTCTACATAATACACACACCCCGAACCACATAAACCAAATACCCTCTGCCACGTCCTGACCAGCCTACACTAACAAAATAACCCTCATACTGGTCAGAACGTGACATTACCCCCCAAAAGGTGGAGACCCCGGATGCACCTCACACACAAAAAAAAACCAACAACAAATAACCCCCCAAAACACTAATAAATCCCCAAAAGTACATGGGAGGGAAGGGAGGGTGGCCACCGTCCCCAACGGTGCTCCTGCAACACCCCCCTCAACCCCAATACTCCCCCCTCAGGAGGTGGCTCAGGAGCCGGACGCAGACCCCACTCCACCCCTGGCTCACTCCCCTCATAAACTGTCTCTACAGTGATGTCCCTCTCTGTCGACCCCGGACTGTAGGGTGACTCTAGGAGCTCTGGACTGTAGGGTGACTCTAGGAGCTCTGGACTGTAGGGCGACTCTAGGAGCTCTGGACTGTAGGGCGACTCTAGGAGCTCTGGACTGTAGGGCGACTCTAGGAGCTCTGGACTGTAGGAAGACTCTAGGAGCTCTGGACTGTAGGAAGACTCTAGGAGCTCTGGACTGTAGACAGACTCACTTGGTTCTGGACTGTAGTCAGACTCACTCGGCTCTGAACAGTGGGCCGTCTCACCTGGTTCCGAACAGTGGGCCATCTCTCTCCGGGGCACTGTCGCCGGAAGCTCTGGACGAGGCACTGTTGCCGGAAGTTCTGGACGAGGCACTGTTGCCGGAAGTTTTGGACTGTAGCCAGACTCACTCGGCTCTGAACAGTGGGCCGTCTCACCTGGTTCCGAACAGTGGGCCGTCTCACCTGGCTCCGAACAGTGGGCCGTCTCACCTGGTTCCGAACAGTGGGCCGTCTCACCTGGTTCCGAACAGTGGGCCGTCTCACCTGGTTTCGAACAGTGGGCCGTCTCACCTGGTTCCGAACAGTGGGCCGTCTCTCTCCGGGGGCACTGTCGCCGAAAGCTCTGGACGAGGCACTGTCGGCGGAAGTTCTGGACGAGGCACTGTTGCCGGAAGTTCTGGACGAGGCACTGTTGCCGGAAGTTCTGGACGAGGCACTGTTGCCGGAAGTTCTGGACGAGGCACTGTTGCGGAAGTTCTGGACTGTAGCCAGACTCACTCGGCTCTGAACAGTGGGCCGTCTCACCTGGTTCGAACAGTGGGCCGTCTCACCTGGTTCCGAACAGTGGGCCGTCTCACCTGGTTCCGAACAGTGGGCCGTCTCACCTGGTTCCGAACAGTGGGCCGTCTCACCTGGTTCGAACAGTGGGCCGTCTCTCTCCGGGGCACTGTCGCCGAAAGCTCTGGACGAGGCACTGTTGCCGGAAGTTCTGGACGAGTCACTGTTGCCTGAAGGCCTGGTGCGTGGGGCTGGCTTAGGACGTGCCAGACTAAGGACACGCACCACATGGCTAGTACGAGGAACATGGACAGGACGTGCTGGACTGGGCTGACGCACTGAAGCCTGGTGCGTGGTGCTGGTAATGGAGGTACCATACTGGAAACACACACCTTAGGGCTAGGGCGTGGAGCGGGAACAGGACGTACTGGACTGGGCTGACGCACTGGAAGCCTGGTGCGTAGTGCTGGTACTGGATATGCCAGCCTGGAAACACACACCTTAGGGCTAGTGCGTGGAGCGGGAACAGGATGTACGGGACTGGGCTGACGTGCTGGAAGCCTGGTGCGTGGTGCTGGTACTGGATATGCCAGCCTGGAAACACACACCTTAGGGCTAGTGCGTGGAGCGGGAACAGGACGTACTGGACTGGGCTGACGCACTGGAAGCCTGGTGCGTGGTGCTGGTACTGGATATGCCAGCCTGGAAACACACACCTTAGGGCTAGTGCGTGGAGCGGGAACAGGATATATTGGACCGTGAAGGCGCACTGGCGGTCTCGAGCGCAGTACTGGCTCCACCCTTCCTGGCTGGATGCCCGCTTGCCCCTGACAAATGCGGGGCGCAGGTACTGCGCACACCGGCCTGTGAATACTAGGCCTCAACGCCCGTGCACCTCACTCCAACGCACGGGACCTGACTAATACTAGGCTGTCCCCAACAAGCACGGGGATTTGGCTTGCGGCTCAATCCTGGCCCTGCCAAACTACCCGTGTGCCCCCCCAAAAAAAATTATTGGGGCTGCCTCTCCGGTTTAATAGCCAGTCGTGTTCCCCTGTAGCGTTCCCGGTTTTCGCTCCATTTCTTCCATGGGCCCTCTCCGGCCATAATCTGTTCCCATGTCCATTTCTCCCGTTGGTCCAACTCAAATTCCCATTGCTCCACTAAGTCCACCTGTTGCTCCTTCCTTCGCTGCTTGGTCCGGATTTGGTGGGAGGTTCTGTAACGACGGTCGTCAGGAATGGACCAAGGCGCAGCGGGTTGAGTGCTCATAATTCACTTTTTTAATGAAAACACTTACTCAAACAAAACACAACAAAACGATAGACAACGAATACAGACTTGAAGGCAGACAACAGCAATTCAAGTGACAACCTCCCACAAATTACAAACACAAACACACCCAAAATATAGGACTCTCAATCAAAGGCAACTAGACAACACCTGCCTTCAATTGAGAGTCCACACCCCAATTAACTAAACATAGAAAACAGACTAACTAGAAAGAACATAGACTAACAGAGCAGTGACCAAAAAAAAACCGGAATACATAAATCCACTATCCTCTACATAATACACACACCCCGAACCACATAAACCAAATACCCTCTGCCACGTCCTGACCAGCCTACACTAACAAAATAACCCTCATACTGGTCAGAACGTGACATTACCCCCCCAAAAGGTGGAGACCCCGGATGCACCTCACACACAAAAAAATAATAAAAAATAACCCCCAAAACACGAATAAATCCCCAAAAGTACATGGGAGGGAAGGGAGGGTGGCCACCGTCCCTAACGGTGCTCCTGCAACACCCCCCTCAACCCCAATACTCCCCCCCTCAGGAGGTGGCTCAGGAGCCGGACGCAGACCCCACTCCACCCCTGGCTCACTCCCCCTCATAAACTGTCTCTACAGTGATGTCCCTCTCTGTCGACCCGGACTGTAGGGGTGACTCTAGGAGCTCTGGACTGTAGGGTGACTCTAGGAGCTCTGGACTGTAGGGCGACTCTAGGAGCTCTGGACTGTAGGGCGACTCTAGGAGCTCTGGACTGTAGGGCGACTCTAGGAGCTCTGGACTGTAGGGGGACTGTAGGGCGACTCTAGGAGCTCTGGACTGTAGGAAGACACTAGGAGCTCTGGACTGTAGGAAGACTCTAGGAGCTCTGGACTGTAGACAGACTCACTTGGTTCTGGACTGTAGTCAGACTCACTCGGCTCTGAACAGTGGGCCGTCTCACCTGGTTCCGAACAGTGGGCCATCTCTCTCCGGGGCACTGTCGCCGGAAGCTCTGGACGAGGCACTGTTGCCGGAAGTTCTGGACGAGGCACTGTTGCCGGAAGTTCTGGACTGTAGCCAGACTCACTCGGCTCTGAACAGTGGGCCGTCTCACCTGGTTCGAACAGTGGGCCGTCTCACCTGGCTCGAACAGTGGGCCGTCTCACCTGGCTCTGAACAGTGGGCCGTCTCACCTGGCTCGAACAGTGGGCCGTCTCACCTGGTTCCGAACAGTGGGCCGTCTCACCTGGTTCGAACAGTGGGCCGTCTCACCTGGTTTCGAACAGTGGGCCGTCTCACCTGGTTCCGAACAGTGGGCCGTCTCTCTCCGGGGCACTGTCGCGAAAGCTCTGGACGAGGCACTGTCGCCGGAAGTTCTGGACGAGGCACTGTCGCCGGAAGTTCTGGACGAGGCACTGTTGCCGGAAGTTCTGGACGAGGCACTGTTGCCGGAAGTTCTGGACGAGGCACTGTTGCCGGAAGTTCTGGACTGTAGCCAGACTCACTCGGCTCTGAACAGTGGGCCGTCTCACCTGGTTCCGAACAGTGGGCCGTCTCACCTGGTTCCGAACAGTGGGCCGTCTCACCTGGTTCCGAACAGTGGGCCGTCTCACCTGGTTCCGAACAGTGGGCCGTCTCTCTCCGGGGCACTGTCGCCGAAAGCTCTGGACGAGGCACTGTCGCCGGAAGTTCTGGACGAGGCACTGTCGCCGGAAGTTCTGGACGAGGCACTGTTGCCGGAAGTTCTGGACCGAAGCACTGTTGCGGAAGTTCTGAACGAGGCACTGTTGCGGAAGTTCTGGACTGTAGCCAGACTCACTCGGCTCTGAACAGTGGGCCGTCTCACCTGGTTCGAACAGTGGGCCGTCTCACCTGGTTCCGAACAGTGGGCCGTCTCACCTGGTTCGAACAGTGGGCCGT
>NW_025550630.1:0-5000 GCF_905237065.1 Salmo salar
GAAAACTCCCTAGGAAAAACTCCTAGAAAGGCCAAAAACCTAGGAAGAAACCTAGAGAGGAACCAGGCTATGAGGGGTGGCTAGGAAAACTCCCTAGAAAGGCCAGAACCTAGGAAGAAACCTAGAGAGGAACCAGGCTATGAGGGGTGGCCAGGAAAAACTCCCTAGAAAGGCCAAAAACCTAGGAAGAAACCTAGAGAGGAACCAGGCTATGAGGGGTGGCCAGGAAAAACTCCCTAGAAAGGCCAGAACGTAGGAAGAAACCTAGAGAGGAACCAGGCTATGAGGGGTGGCTAGGAAAAACTCCCTAGAAAGGCCAAAACCTAGGAAGAAACCTAGAGAGGAACCAGGCTATGAGGGGTGGCTAGGAAAAACTCCCTAGAAAGGCCAAAACCTAGGAAGAAACCTAGAGAGGAACCAGGCTATGAGGGGTGGCCAGGAAAAACTCCCTAGAAAGGCCAGAACGTAGGAAGAAACCTAGAGAGGAACCAGGCTATGAGGGGTGGCTAGGAAAAACTCCCTAGAAAGGCCAAAACCTAGGAAGAAACCTAGAGAGGAACCAGGCTATGAGGGGTGGCCAGTCCTCTTCTGGCTGTGCCGGGTAGAGAGGAACCAGGCTATGAGGGGTGGCCAGTCCTCTTCTGGCTGTGCCGGGTAGAGAGGAACCAGGCTATGAGGGGTGGCCAGTCCTCTTCTGGCTGTGCCGGGTAGAGAGGAACCAGGCTATGAGGGTGGCCAGTCCTCTTCTGGCTGTGCCGGGTAGAGAGGAACCAGGCTATGAGGGGTGGCCAGTCCTCTTCTGGCTGTGCCGGGTAGAGAGGAACCAGGCTATGAGGGGTGGCCAGTCCTCTTCTGGCTGTGCCGGGTATAGAGGAACCAGGCTATGAGGGGTGGCCAGTCCTCTTCTGGCTGTGCCGGGTGGAGAGGAACCAGGCTATGAGGGGTGGCCAGTCCTCTTCTGGCTGTGCCGGGTGGAGAGGAACCAGGCTATGAGGGGTGGCCAGTCCTCTTCTGGCTGTGCCGGGTGGAGAGGAACCAGGCTATGAGGGGTGGCCAGTCCTCTTCTGGCTGTGCCGGGTGGAGAGGAACCAGGCTATGAGGGGTGGCCAGTCCTCTTCTGGCTGTGCCGGGTGGAGAGGAACCAGGCTATGAGGGGTGGCCAGTCCTCTTCTGGCTGTGCCGGGTGGAGAGGAACCAGGCTATGAGGGGTGGCCAGTCCTCTTCTGGCTGTGCCGGGTGGAGAGGAACCAGGCTATGAGGGGTGGCCAGTCCTCTTCTGGCTGTGCCGGGTGGAGAGGAACCAGGCTATGAGGGGTGGCCAGTCCTCTTCTGGCTGTGCCGGGTGGAGAGGAACCAGGCTATGAGGGGTGGCCAGTCCTCTTCTGGCTGTGCCGGGTGGAGAGGAACCAGGCTATGAGGGGTGGCCAGTCCTCTTCTGGCTGTGCCGGGTGGAGAGGAACCAGGCTATGAGGGGTGGCCAGTCCTCTTCTGGCTGTGCCGGGTGGAGAGGAACCAGGCTATGAGGGGTGGCCAGTCCTCTTCTGGCTGTGCCGGGTGGAGAGGAACCAGGCTATGAGGGGTGGCCAGTCCTCTTCTGGCTGTGCCGGGTGGAGAGGAACCAGGCTATGAGGGGTGGCCAGTCCTCTTCTGGCTGTGCCGGGTGGAGAGGAACCAGGCTATGAGGGGTGGCCAGTCCTCTTCTGGCTGTGCCGGGTGGAGAGGAACCAGGCTATGAGGGGTGGCCAGTCCTCTTCTGGCTGTGCCGGGTGGAGAGGAACCAGGCTATGAGGGGTGGCCAGTCCTCTTCTGGCTGTGCCGGGTGGAGAGGAACCAGGCTATGAGGGGTGGCCAGTCCTCTTCTGGCTGTGCCGGGTGGAGAGGAACCAGGCTATGAGGGGTGGCCAGTCCTCTTCTGGCTGTGCCGGGTGGAGAGGAACCAGGCTATGAGGGGTGGCCAGTCCTCTTCTGGCTGTGCCGGGTGGAGAGGAACCAGGCTATGAGGGGTGGCCAGTCCTCTTCTGGCTGTGCCGGGTGGAGAGGAACCAGGCTATGAGGGGTGGCCAGTCCTCTTCTGGCTGTGCCGGGTGGAGAGGAACCAGGCTATGAGGGGTGGCCAGTCCTCTTCTGGCTGTGCCGGGTGGAGAGGAACCAGGCTATGAGGGGTGGCCAGTCCTCTTCTGGCTGTGCCGGGTGGAGAGGAACCAGGCTATGAGGGGTGGCCAGTCCTCTTCTGGCTGTGCCGGGTGGAGAGGAACCAGGCTATGAGGGGTGGCCAGTCCTCTTCTGGCTGTGCCGGGTGGAGAGGAACCAGGCTATGAGGGGTGGCCAGTCCTCTTCTGGCTGTGCCGGGTGGAGAGGAACCAGGCTATGAGGGGTGGCCAGTCCTCTTCTGGCTGTGCCGGGTGGAGAGGAACCAGGCTATGAGGGGTGGCCAGTCCTCTTCTGGCTGTGCCGGGTGGAGAGGAACCAGGCTATGAGGGGTGGCCAGTCCTCTTCTGGCTGTGCCGGGTGGAGAGGAACCAGGCTATGAGGGGTGGCCAGTCCTCTTCTGGCTGTGCCGGGTGGAGAGGAACCAGGCTATGAGGGGTGGCCAGTCCTCTTCTGGCTGTGCCGGGTGGAGAGGAACCAGGCTATGAGGGGTGGCCAGTCCTCTTCTGGCTGTGCCGGGTGGAGAGGAACCAGGCTATGAGGGGTGGCCAGTCCTCTTCTGGCTGTGCCGGGTGGAGAGGAACCAGGCTATGAGGGGTGGCCAGTCCTCTTCTGGCTGTGCCGGGTGGAGAGGAACCAGGCTATGAGGGGTGGCCAGTCCTCTTCTGGCTGTGCCGGGTGGAGAGGAACCAGGCTATGAGGGGTGGCCAGTCCTCTTCTGGCTGTGCCGGGTGGAGAGGAACCAGGCTATGAGGGGTGGCCAGTCCTCTTCTGGCTGTGCCGGGTAGAGAGGAACCAGGCTATGAGGGGTGGCCAGTCCTCTTCTGGCTGTGCCGGGTAGAGAGGAACCAGGCTATGAGGGGTGGCCAGTCCTCTTCTGGCTGTGCCGGGTAGAGAGGAACCAGGCTATGAGGGGTGGCCAGTCCTCTTCTGGCTGTGCCGGGTAGAGAGGAACCAGGCTATGAGGGGTGGCCAGTCCTCTTATTCCCAGTGTGTGGTTCCCCTTTAGACAACAACAACAACAGTTGGGGGAAGCCCTGTGTCCAAATAGACTGAAATACTAGGTACCACCTATACACATCTGGAGGAGTTAACACAGGGGATCCCGAACGGACTCTAGAAAAAGGCATGGAACCCCACTAGAAACCCCATCTCTCCACCCCTCCATCTCTCCACCCCTCCATCTCTCCACACCTCCATCTCTCCACCTCTCCATCTCTCCATCTCTCCACACCTCCATCTCTCCACCTCTCCATCTCTCCACACCTCCATCTCTCCACCTCTCCATCTCTCCATCTCTCCATTTCTTCACTCCTCCATCTCTCCATCTCTCCACACCTCCATCTCTCCACCTCTCCATCTCTCCATCTCTCCATCTCTCCATCTCTCCACCTCTCCATCTCCCCATCTCTCCACTCCTCCATCTCTCCATCTCTCCACCTCTTCACTCCTCCATCTCTCCATCTCTCCACCTCTCCATCTCTCCACTCCTCCATCTCTCATCTCTCTATCTCTCATCTCTCCACCTCTCCATCTCTCCATCTCTCCACCCCTCCATCTCTCCATCTCTCCATCTCTTCACCCTCCATCTCTCCACCCCTCCATCTCTCCATCTCTCCACTCCTCCATCTCTCATCTCTCCATCTCTCATCTCTCCACCTCTCCATCCTTCCATCTCTCCACTCCTCCATCTCTCCATCTCTCCATCTCTCCACCTCTTCAAAAGGCATGGAACCCCACTAGAAACCCCATCTCTCCACACCTCCATCTCTCCACCTCTCCATCTCTCCACCTCTCATCTCTCCATCTCTCATCTCTCCATCTCTCATCTCTCCATCTCTCCATCTCCCATCTCTCCACCCTCCATCTCCCCATCTCTCCACTCCTCCATCTCTCCATCTCTCCATCTCTCCACCTCTTCACTCCTCCATCTCTCCATCTCTCCACCTCTCCATCTCTCCATTTCTTCACTCCTCCATCTCTCCATCTCTCCATCTCTCCACCTCTCCATCTCTCCACTCCTCCATCTCTCATCTCTCCACCTCTCCATCTCTCCATCTCTCCACCCCTCCACCCCTCCATCTCTCCATCTCTCCATCTCTTCACCCCTCCATCTCTCCACCCCTCCATCTCTCCATCTCTCCACTCCTCCATCTCTCATCTCTCCATCTCTCATCTCTCCACCTCTCCATCCTTCCATCTCTCCACCCCTCCACCCCTCCATCTCTCCATCTCTTCACCCCTCCATCTCTCCACCCCTCCATCTCTCCATCTCTCCACCTCTTCACCCCTCCATCTCTTCACTCTTCCATCTCTCCACCTCTCCACCCCTCCATCTCTCCTTCTCTCCATCTCTCCATCCTTCCATCTCTCCACCTCTCCATCTCTCCACCCTCCATCTCTCCATCCCTTCATCTCTCCACCTCTCCATCTCTCCTTCTCTCCAGCTCTCCATCCTTCCATCTCTCCACCTCTCCATCTCTCCACCCCTCCATCTCTCCATCCCTTCATCTCTCCACCTCTCCATCTCTCCACTCCTCCATCTCTCCATCTCTCCACCCCTCCATATCTCCATCTCTCCACCCATCCATCCCCCCATTTCTCTCCATCCCTTCATCTCTCCATCTCTCCATCTCTCCACCCCTCCATCCCTCCATCTCTCCATCCTCCATCTCTCCACCCCCCCTCCGCCTCTCCACATGGCACCAGCCAGGCCAGTAGAAGCCAGTAGATCCCAAGAGAGCAGCTGTGGTCTTTTAAAGGCGTCATGTCGGACAGCCTGCCCAGGACTGTGTTCCTGTAGTGTTTTACCATCACCATTTACTGCTCTCCTCAGCCCGTTAACTACTGCT
>NW_025550630.1:12500-17500 GCF_905237065.1 Salmo salar
GATATATACACTACAACCTGTATCAGGGCTGATGCTTCATGCTGATATATACACTACAACGGTAACCTGTATCAGGGCTGATGCTTCATGCAGATATATACACTACAACCTGTATCAGGGCTGATGCTTCATGCTGATATATACACTACAACCTGTATCAGGGCTGATGCTTCATGCTGATATATACACTACAACCTGTATCAGGGCTGATGCTTCATGCTGATATATACACTACAACCTGTATCAGGGCTGATGCTTCATGTTGATATATACACTACAACTGGTAGCGACCTGTATCAGGGCTGATGGTAGCGACCTGTATCAGGGCTGATGCTTCATGCTGATATATACACTACAACTGGTAGCAACCTGTATCAGGGCTGATGCTTCATGCTGATATATACACTACAACACCTGTATCAGGGCTGATGCTTCATGCTGATATATACACTACAACTACCTGTATCAGGGCTGATGCTTCATGCTGATATATACACTACAACCTGTATCAGGGCTGATGCTTCATGCTGATATATACACTACAACTGGTAGCGACCTGTATCACGGCTGATGCTTCATGCTGATATATACACTACAGGACCTGTATCAGGGCTGATGCTTCATGTTGATATATACACTACAACTGGTAGCGACCTGTATCAGGGCTGATGGTAGCGACCTGTATCAAGGCTGATGCTTCATGCTGATATATACACTACAACCTGTATCAGGGCTGATGCTTGATGTTGATATATACACTACAAGAGCAACCTGTATCAGGGCTGATGCTTCATGCTGGTATATACACTACAACCTGTATCAGGGCTGATGCTTCATGTTGATATATACACTACAACTGGTAACGACCTGTATCAGGGCTGATGCTTCATGCTGATATATACACTACAAACCTGTATCAGGGCTGATGCTTCATGCTGATATATACACTACAACTGGTAGCGACCTGTATCAGGGCTGATGCTTCATGCTGATATATACACTACAACCTGTATCAGGGCTGATGCTTCATGCTGATATATACACTACAACCTGTATCAGGGCTGATGCTTCATGCTGATATATACACTACAACCTGTATCAGGGCTGATGCTTCATGCTGATATATACACTACAACCTGTATCAGGGCTGATGCTTCATGCTGATATATACACTACAACTGGTAGCGACCTGTATCAGGGCTGATGATTCATGCTGATATATACACTACAGGACCTGTATCAGGGCTGATGCTTCATGCTGATATATACACTACAACCTGTATCAGGGCTGATGCTTCATGCTGATATATACACTACAACCTGTATCAGGGCTGATGCTTCATGCTGATATATACACTACAACTGGTATGACCTGTATCAGGGCTGATGCTTGCTCTGACCTCGCTCAGTGTTTCCCAAGGGGTGCACGTTTTGGGGACCTAACACTACACAGCTGATTCAGTTTATTATTTAAATCAGATCTGTAGTGCTAGGACAAAAAACGTGCACCCCTTGGTGAGTTCTGTAAACACTGCCTTAGCTAGTTCATTTAGCTAAAGGACATTTAGCTTGCCAGCTAGCTAGTTAGCGATTAGCATTAGCGATTAGCTTTAGGCACTATGCCAGCTTCCTTAGACTAACAAACTCACGTTTTGCAGCAAAAATACACCAGCGAATATTATAATAGAGAAAACGTGTGGATTCATACTTAGAAGCAAGTTGGAAAAACAGTATGATTGTTATGGAAGAATGTGTTGTGTACATGCTGAGAGAAACAGGCTGTCTGCCCGGTGAGTAGCCTGTGGTGTTCGACCAGTGTAGAGAAGAAGTAGAGAAGAAGAAATATGATTGGCATTTGTTTTTAGTTTTTTTTAGCGCACGGTGCTCCCAAAATAAACCTCCAAGTCGCACGTTAGAGCCCCTGAGACGTCTACAATCCATGTCTGTAGGGGGTGTTGGGGATATATAGTCTGAAGACCATATCTCTGTGTATGAATGACTGAATGTTATCAGTTTAATCACAATACACACTGGCTTGTAGTGGCCACTTCAGGAGATAAGCAAACAGCTGCTCCACTAATATGGCAAGGAATGCTCAGCCAACTACCCCTTACCTTCTCCCATGGGGGGTCACGTTCAGCCAACAACCCCTCACCTTCTCCCATGGGGGGTCACATTCAGCCAACTACCCCTTACCTTCTCCCATGGGGGGTTACGTTCAGCCCACTACCTCCACTTCTCCCATGGGGGGTTACATTCAGCCAACTACCCCTTACCTTCTCCCATGGGGGGTCACATTCAGCCAACTACCCCTTACCTTCTCCCATGGGGGGTCACATTCAGCCCACTACCCCCACTTCTCCCATGGGGGGTTACATTCAGCCCACTACCCCCACTTCTCCCATGGGGGGTTACATTCAGCCCACTACCCCCACTTCTCCCATGGGGGGTTACGTTCAGCCCACTACCCCCACCTTCTCCCATGGGGGTTACATTCAGCCAACTACCCCACCTTCTCCCATGGGGGTCACGTTCAGCCCACTACCCCTTACCTTCTCCCATGGGGGGTTACATTCAGCCCACTACCCCCACTTCTCCCATGGGGGGTCACATTCAGCCAACTACCCCTCACTTCTCGCATGGGGGGTCACATTCAGCCCACTACCCCCACTTCTCCCATGGGGGTTACATTCAGCCCACTACCCCCACTTCTCCCATGGGGGGTCACATTCAGCCCACTACCCCACCTTCTCGCATGGGGGTTACGTTCAGCCCACTACCCCCACTTCTCCCATGGGGGGTTACGTTCAGCCCACTACCCCCCACTTCTCCAATGGGGGGTTACGTTCAGCCCACTACCCCCCACTTCTCCCATGGGGGGGTCACATTCAGCCCACTACCCCCACTTCTCGCATGGGGGGTTTACATTCAGCCCACTACCCCCACTTCTCCCATGGGGGGTTACGTTCAGCCCACTACCCCCCACTTCTCCCATGGGGGGTCACGTTCAGCCCACTACCCCCACTTCTCGAATGGGGGTTTACATTCAGCCCACTACCCCCACTTCTCGCATGGGGGGTTTACATTCAGCCCACTACCCCCCACTTCTCCCATGGGGGGTTACGTTCAGCCCACTACCCCCCACTTCTCCCATGGGGGGGTCACATTCAACCCACTACCCCCACTTCTCGCATGGGGGGGTCACATTCAGCCCACTACCCCCCACCAAAAAGGGTTCTATGCTTGCTTCATATACATGTACGGCGCCTCTTAAGGTTCTAGAACCAAAATTGGTTCCATATAGAACCCTATATGGAACCTATGGGTTCTATATGGAACCAATTTTGGTTCAGAGAAGAAGAACCCCTGGGGAGAACCAAAAGGGTTGAACATGGAACCTTTAGGGGTTAACAAATATGAAACAAGCGATGGAACCCTATTTGTCTCTATCCAGATCCTTTGCTTTCTAAGAGTGTATTGGCTACAGTGGATTACAGTGTATAGTAGTAGTAGGAATAGAGATGTTTCCCCCCACCATATGTTACAATCTAACCAATAGGAGACTTACCTTCATCCTTAGGAGGAAACTTAAAAAAAAAATATTATATATATATTATTTAACCTTTATTTAACTTTAGGCAAACATTCAATAACACAAGATAACAGAGTAGAGAAGAGGACGTTAATCTAACCTACTATAGCGCATACACTGACTTGACAAAACATTAAGAACACCTGCTATTTCCATGACATAGACTGACCAGGTGAATCCAGGTGAAAGCTATGATCCCTTGTTGATGTCACTTGTTAAATCCACTGAACATTTTTTTTTTAAGCCTTGAGACAACTGAGACATGGATTATATATGTGTGCCATTCAGAGGGTGAATGAGCAAGACTAAAGATTTAAGAGCCTTTAAACGGGGTTTGGTAGTAGTTGCCAGGCGGCACTGGTTTGTGTCAAGAACTGCAACGCTGCTGGGGTTTTTCACGCTCAACAGTTTCCTGTGTGTATCAAGAATGGTCCACCACCCAAAGGACATCCAGCCAACTGGACACAACTGTGGGGAAGCATTGGAGTCAACATGGACCAGCATCCCTGTGGAACGGTTTCTACACCTGGTAGAGTCCATGTCCCCGACAAATTGAGGCTGTTCTGAGGGGGGAAATGGGGTGGTGGCAAACTCAATCGTTTAGGAAGGTGTACCTAATGTTTTGTACACTCCGTGTAAATCACATGTTAAAAACCAATGAATAGATAAGCCTACTGTTACCAATATCATTTGATAATCTGCATCTATAATCCTATTTTGAGTCATATTCAGCAAGAGCCCGTTCAGAGCGCTGTGTAGTCTAGCGCTGTAGCGCATCACCGCATCGCTGAGAAATCCACGCTTATGCCGCTCCAATAGCGGCGCGTAACAATACAATAGAGACCGTTTTCTAAACGCTAGAAACTCTAATCAAGTTTCCCGTTTCAGTTCTCCAGCTGGCATGATGAATGAATCTCCCGGTAGATAACCACGTGACTTCAAGAGGACCGACGGAGAGCGTAGTCTAATGTGAATTTTCTCTCTTCCTTCACTAAGTTGGTTGGATGAGTGATGATTTCTCGGTACTGGTGCGTTCCGGTGTATACGTTCCGCTGTATACGTTGATGTGAACTGTCAGAATACGCGGTAGGCTACAATAGACTTGTTTTATTAACTACATATTTTAATCATCCCGTAATATTTTAGTAACTACACATCCACCTCTAGTAATGAATCGGGTTGACCTACTGTGATGATTTTCATGACTAGCAGACTTTTTTTAGTTTGAGTGAAATGTTCATACAATGCGCTCCCGACGTGGCGCAGTGGTCGAAGGAACTACATCTCAGTGCTAGAGGCGTCACTACAGACCCTGGTTCGATCCCAGGCTGTATCACAACCAGCCATGATCAACAGTCCCATAGAGCAGTGCACAATTGGCCCAGTGTCGCCCGGGTTAGGGGAGGGT
>NW_025550630.1:22500-72500 GCF_905237065.1 Salmo salar
CCTAACTCATTTATATGTTATTAACAGCGTCGTTTGGTTTTAGTTTTTTGTTGTTGTAGAAAATAAAAATCCATTGGAAAGGAATCTTAGATTTTAATGTAAATAAACCACCATATCATATTTGTTAAAATGGTCATAATTGAAATAGATAAGAGAGTAGTTCTGTGTTAATAGAGTGTGATGGTCGCTATAACCTGCTGTTTGACATTAACAAAAGACTATAAAGGCTTGTGGTGGAGGGTGACACTTATTTATGTTGACTCTTTGCATGTTATACAGAAGTCGTTGTGTTTATCCGGTTATTCTGTTCGGTTCTGAGCTAATAGGACAGATGTGGAGGGAGAAGAAAACAACAACAGTCATCGACATACACATTGAAAACAGCAGAGTAACGGTTTTCTGGGCATTTCTGTACTTCGCTGCTGTTTTTGAGAGAAGTTTTGTTCCCGGGTTTTACAGCTCCCAATACATGAACCTTTACCACAATTAAATCAAACTATTTATTGTGGTGGCTCATACACGTCGCCCTCTATTTAAGCCAATTCGCATGGTTTCTAAACTTTTCATAAGCAAATCCAGTCTTATTAAAATCACGTTTTAAATCAACCTAAAAGCGCGTTCATTGGTTTGAAAACGGATCATGTGTTTTTCTCCCCCCCCTCTTGTTATTTCTATGTCTCCTACAGAAAAAGTAACCATTTAATGAGAAGAAGGTACTGGCTATCTGTATGTAAAGTGTCCAGATGCAGGTTGCAGCGGGCTGTGCTCGGTCCCTAGTTGCCATCCAAACACAAATAAACAGAGAAGGACATTGGGAGTTGATCAGTGCGAGAAGGCGTGGCGGAGGGCGGGCTGAACACGCCGAGAGCCCCGGACTCCTGAAAAGTGATGGGACTTGTGCTCTTCAAGCCACTACAGCCCAACTCCGAACCGAGTAGAAACACAGCAGAGTACGGAGACTCCTGCGCCTGGCGTCACTTCAACTCTATATAGTGATCGTAACTTTCTCCCCCCTCCCTCCCCTCCCCTCCTCCCGACGACTTCTTTGCAAGAAAAACGGGCGCAAAGTATTAGGAGGAATCGCAACAGATCTGGTTCTGCGAGGGTCGTGGCGATGAGATTTACATGGACGAAGTTGGAAAACTTTTGCTGACGTTAAAGTGGAGTTGGGACGCCTCTCTTGAAAGGCATTGTGGATTACTGAAACACAGCAGAACTAACTGCGGAGCGACCTTTGGCGTCTGTTTATTAGGGGGTAAGATTATGTTTCCATGATAGTTGCTCTTTAATACATTACATTTGACACTTGTGTTGAAACAGGTAGTGTGAAAGGCTCATGACAATGAGACCCTGAGTCGCCTACTAATTGAACGTTCAAACGAGTCCATGCTGTCAGAATAAACACATTTGACAGTGTAAAGTTATATGTGAAAAATACTTAAGACTACAGTCAAAGTAAAAAAAAATATATATATATATATATAAAATAGCCAATGTCAGAGATCATCAACTAGATTTAACCGAGGGACGATTTGTTCTTGAGCGGATGGTCAGCGGGCAGAAACATAATTACAAACAATTTGTAGACTGCAAATTGACCGCAAGAACCACAAACGGATATAGTATTTGACTAAAACGTAATCATTTCAAACATTTCAAACCTTACTTACGTTTATATAAGGCCACATATATCTTTATATTATGCGTGGGAAATACTTTGGAACAGATTTCACAAAATGAAAATCACTTGGAGCTGATTTTCTGTTTTTTTTAAAATTTTTGTTTTAAAGTATTTTATGTCAAACAATAAAAAAAAATTAATAAAAGTTAATAAATAAATACATTGATGGGGCAAATAATATCCCAGGGCCGCCAGTTGGGCAACGCAGACCAATACGATACAGCACATATCGCTTGTCATTAAATCATTACGCAAAGACTATAGGTTATTATAAAACTACAAATATCCTTATCAACAGCATGCTGACCGGAAGTTCTGTTGCAGCTGCCCATTTCTGACAAATATCCACCTCACCATGACTTTTTAAAGACAAACTGTTTATGCCCTTTTTTTTCATCTGATTGGCCAGTAAAGAGTTGTCCTGTGTTTGTTGTAGCCTGAGAACATGGACCAAACTCTGCCCTTTCTCTGTCCACGTGTGAACGTATAGCCAGCTATAGGGTTACACACAGTAGCCTGTTCTTTAGCAAGTCGATCATCTGTGTAAGTTAATAACCTAGCATTTTACTCACTGACTCTAACCCGTGTTAGAATAAATCCTTCCATTTGGCTAAAGTTTATAAAACTAACGTGGGGAAAAACAGCTTATATTATTTTGGGGGGTAAAATTTGATTATTATGAATGAGTCATAGTTTTCAGACGAATGTTCAACAAGGGTTGCCAGTCCTCGCTGGTTTTTAATGCACAGTGGTATTCTGCTACAGTAACTTATAGAAACGTGAAGCTCAAAGAGGAGCGCTATTTGCACCTCAAAAACCACACTGACCAAAAAAACGGTAGCTGTAAATGGGACGCTCTAAAATATATTTATAAATATATTAAATTCATGTTCACACAGTCTAAAGTTTTTAGTTTTTTTTGCAATTTACGCAAGAAGTTGAACATTTAAATAGTTTGAGAGGAATACTATTTATTTACACCTAAAAAAAAAAACACCCACGGTCTGAATAAGTATTGTGCATGGAGAGAGTTACACGGTGAGCTTGTTCGTGGGTTTGGAAAGCATTACTTTACCAACTTGGTGTCATTACACCACTTGTGCATGTAACCCTCAGTCATTTTAACAGTCCCATAGTATTATCATACAGTTGTCATAATCCTCAACCCCATAACACGTATAGCCTTTGTACAGGAGTATTTACAAAGGATGTTTACGCAAATCATGTATTTCTCTGAAGTTGCAATACTCGTGATTATAGGCTACAGCAACATTCTATAATCGGTCTTTGGCGACGAAATATACAACAAATGTTAATTTAGTTAGCAGGTCCATATACGCCTTTGTTTTCAGAGATAAACATCGTTCAAGGCCTTAAACATGACTCCAAATAGCCTAGAAATGGATTTTACACCCAAAAAATTTGTAAAAAATGGAGGGTAAAGTTTATTTTAGGAGATAAGCAAAACCCCTTTTATATGTTGTTCTCCAGTTAACACGCAGAAAGAGAATAACACGTCTGACTACAACAGGCGAGATTACAAACGTCCAAGTCTGTTGACGTGATAATACGTTTAATTAGGCCTTGTGTGTTGTAACACACGGCATTGGCGAATATAATGGCAGCGTTAAAACAAGGAGTTGTTTTAATGTATCGTAGAACATTTAATTGGGAGTGACAACAAGCACAGTCGAGCGCAACGAAAACAACGTCTCCAACTTTTTCTTTTTTTGGATGCATAACATATATTTATCTTATTAGAAGGAAAAACCATGTGCTCTAGAAGAAAGAAGAAGAGAAAAAAAAATGAACGAAATGTATTTTCTCCAGACAAACATTCAATTTGTCCCAAGTCTTCTTGCACCTTGTGCACAAAAAGATATAACTTGAACGCTTAACATGTCTCTATAACAAAAAAAAAAGCTTTATAACCAAATAGGAATCTGTTCACCTTTAGACGGTATGCAAATCGTAAATCTTGAAGTAAATGAGTCACTGTCCTTGATTTCCACAATGGAAGTGAAGTATTAAAACGCTGAATGTGAGACGATCCAATACCAGCCCTTATTATTAAGGCCGTTCTCAAGATGGTTGTAAAATTAATTAAATGTCGGCTAAGGTCAAACGGTTGGAAAAGCTCTAATGGAAAACTATTTGCAGCATCGTGCAAAATGCACAGAAATAGTTTGTGTCATTAACTCTATGCTTATTTTTACTGTCTAATTGCAGTATTTTCTAGATCTATATTGTGCCATATTGTGGGTTGATGGTAAACTCATATTAATGTGTATTGTTCATGTCTTTAACAGGACCTTCACCGTGGTAGAGTTGTGCCGAGGTCCTAACCGTGAAGTCTTTAGCCGCCGAGATGGGGAGCAAAGCCCTACCCGCTCCGATCCCTCTCCACCCGTCTCTCCAACTCACCAATTACTCCTTCCTGCAAGCGGTCAACGCCTTCCCGGCCGCCGTCGACCAGCTCCAGGGACTGTACGGCCTTAGCGCGGTGCAGACCATGCACATGAACCACTGGACACTGGGTTATCCGCACATGCAGGGACTGAGGTCGACTATCACTGAGATGGCTGCTGCTCAGGGCTTAATGGATCCCCGGTTTACCTTCACGGGGCTACCGTTCTCCGCACACCTCTTTCACCCTAAACAGGGCCTTACTCACCTTATCCCCGGGCTGCACAAGGACCGACCGCCGCGCTTTGACTTTGCCAACCTGGCGATAGCTGCTACCCAGGAGGATCCGCCTAAAGCTGGGGATCTTTCAAAGTTGACAGCGGGTCTCGGCAACGCGATATCTGAGTTTAACAAACTGTCGCCTGATAGAAAACCCACTCGGGGAAGACTTCCGTCAAAGACGAAAAAGGAATTTATTTGCAAGTTTTGTGGCAGGCATTTCACCAAGTCATACAATCTTCTGATCCACGAGAGGACCCACACAGACGAACGGCCTTATACCTGTGATATCTGCCACAAGGCCTTCCGAAGACAAGACCACCTGAGAGACCACAGGTAACAAGCGGTGCTCTGAATGTATATGGGATGATACTGCTGTTGTTTTCTTTGAAAGGAAAAAAAAACACAAAAACACTTTGATAGTGACGTGTGTGTACGGAATAGCGTCATGATCACGTTTTATTCATATTCATTTGACTTTGTACACAATTCCAACATTGTGACGCACTGCAATGGTCGGAACTAAAAGCACAAGCATTTCGCTACACTTGCATTAACACCTGCTAACATTTTACATTTTAGTACATTTAGCAGACGCTCTTATCCAGAGCCGACTTACAGTAGTGAATGCATACATTTCATTTTATGCATTTTTTTTTTGTACTGGCCCTCCCGTGGGAATCGAACCCACAACCCTGGCGTTGTATGTAGGTGTTTTTTTGTAATAACTATGTTGCGTGCACTGTGCAGAGTAGGACAAGTCCTTATTCCGAGAGGGCGCTAAAGCCCCTTTTACGCACAAGAACACAGATCAAGTTGCACAACTGGCAGGCACTTCTCAGCATGACTTCAACGCCGTTATATGAAAAGGTGTTTCCGTTTTAACCGCGTCTCCTCTGTCTTCTACTTCCCAGATACATCCACTCCAAGGAGAAGCCCTTCAAATGTCAAGAATGTGGGAAAGGATTTTGTCAGTCTCGAACTTTAGCCGTTCATAAAACATTACATATGCAGGTGAGTCTCATAAAAAAAAAAAAAAGATTTATTAACACAATTTGATACCAATACAACATGTATGTGAGTCAGTAAACCATATGAGAGGGCACGATCCTCACATATCTGTGTACTCGTGTTGTTACACGCGTCATGTCTTACTGCAAACGTCACTGATCAAATTTGGCATATTTTCTGAAACCTAAATATAAATATATATATATGTGTATTTGGATTGCCTGTATGGATAGCGATTGTGTCTCGTCTATATTTGGCAGGTATGGTAATAACTGAATGATTATAATAACTAGTTTAAAAGAAATATAGACTATAGCTACAGACGTTCATTTTGTTAGGGCCAAAGCTTACTTATCAGCACAATGTCAATAACTGATCTGAAGATTCATATTATAATACAATACATATATTTATCTAAATAAACTAAAGGGAATAATCCTTTGCTTGCTTTAAATCTAAACAGGAATCTCCTCACAAATGCCCCACATGCGGAAGAACCTTTAATCAAAGAAGTAACCTGAAAACTCACCTTCTCACCCATACAGACATCAAGCCCTACAGCTGTGACCGCTGCGGAAAGGTGTTTCGGCGCAACTGTGACTTGCGACGGCACAGTTTGACGCACACTCCTCACCAGGACTACTAGCCAATCTGAGAAGGCTGATGAACAGCCGAACAAACCAAACAAAAAACAGGACAAAAAAAAAAACGGACGTTAATAATAACAGAGGAAACAACAAACATCGACGAAACGTTTTTTTTTTTTTTCTTCTTCTTCCTTCCTGTCTTTCTTTCTTCTTCTTCCATTGAAAGAATATCACAAACTGAACTGTGGACAAGCAATATTTACAATGGAGTGATGAACAGTACTGCGTCTCAAGTGAAAGTCAAGGAGCTCAGACAGACACAGACCGCTCTTCCTGCCTCTTCTACCTGTAAATATCAAGACTTTTGGAGCCCATGTAAATCATATATTTTATGTTGTTGTTGTTCATGTCCTTGAATTAAAAAGTTGTTTAAAAAAAAAAAAAAAAAAACACAACCCCAATGTTTAAAGTATGTTAAATTGTATTTTAGAAATAAAGCAAAGTTAAATATTCCCATTGGTAAAAAAAAAAAAAAAAAAAAAATGGTGTTTGTTTTATTCCATTATTCTTTGCTGCGTAAAAAGAGAAACGTATTAATCATGAAGTGGCGGAATGAAAGGAGAGTACAGAACTCCTTCCTACACCACCACCTTATCGTCTTTAACACACACAAAAAAAACACATACTTCATTGTGTACACAGGCTGACAACTTGTTATTTTAAATCGCATTTTTTTTGTTGATTGGAAATAAAGGAGGGGTGATGTAGCTTATAGTAGAATAAAAAAAAACGTGAACTGGTGGACACGCAGAAGCTAAACTATATTTTGTGTGGTGCTGACTAACAGCGAATAAACGATACGCTATAAAACACATACAGAGAATCACACAATCCATATATAAACTCCTAGTAATGTGTAGTAACTTATAGTGATAAAAAACTAACATTCCAGAAATACAACTATCTTGGTCTAAGTAGCATGTAGACCTATTTGAGAATGATTCTGAGTATTACTACAGTATTATTACTGCAGTAGTATTACTACAGTATTATTACTACAGTAGTATTACTACAGTATTATTACTACAGTATTATTACTACAGTAGTATTACTACAGTATTATTACTACAGTATTATTACTACAGTAGTATTACTACAGTAGTATTACTGCAGTAGTATTACTACAGTATTATTACTACAGTAGTATTACTACAGTAGTATTACTGCAGTATTATTACTACAGTAGTGGTATTATTGTTGCTGTTACAATCATGGTGTTAGTATTACTACAGTAGTATTAATACAGTATTATTACTACAGTATTATTACTACAGTAGTGGTATTATTGTTGCTGTTACAATCATGGTGTTAGTATTACTACAGTAGTATTAATACAGTAGTATTACTACAGTAGTATTACTACAGTAGTGGTATTATTGTTGCTGTTACTATCATGGTGTGAGTATTACTACAGTAGTATTACTACAGTAGTATTACTACAGTAGTGGTATTATTGTTGCTGTTACTATCATGGTGTGAGTATTACTACAGTAGTATTACTGCAGTATTATTACTACAGTAGTATTACTACAGTAGTGGTATTATTGTTGTTACTATCACGGTGTGATTAGTAATAGAGTATATTATAATTATAATCCTATCTATATGACAGCTGACAGAAGCTCATTAGCCGTTCAATTAGCAGCATTAGCAGCAGGGCAACACGTCATATCCGCTATCTTTATCTCCACCGCCGGCCTCTGATGGCTACTGATCATTATTACACATTGAAGAAGCTGCAGAGTGAACCCACAGTGGCATGAGGACACGCACAATTACACACAAGGTTTTACATTTATTTATTTTAACCTTTATTTAACTAGGCAAGTCCGCTAAGATCAAATTCTTATCTTACAATGACGGTTCCCAACACATTTTTTTCATGCAAAATGAAATACATTTGTTTGGAAAAACATGTATTATTATAATTATTGTTATTATTATTATTATTATTATAAATCAAGTATTACAATTATTATTATTAGGATATTACATTACACTACTATTATTGTTCAGTTTTACTAGTAGCCTATAGCCTACTGGTATTCGGTTATAGTATGTAGGCCTATTATAATCTGGATTATCTTCATCGTCTATTTTCACATTAGTCCAGATCAAGACAATGGTTGAATGTCTTTCCACCAACAGTAAGGAGACAACATCTTTGATCAAGTGTAAACGCAAATAATTATTCACATGAACATCGCTGATATTGCTAAGACGTCTCAACTCTTGGAAACGAAATGCGTAAACCTCCAAAGATTTTCTAATTTTCAAGAAAACATATATTTTTTTTGTTTCCACGTCCAAGTGCTCCGGTAAAAACAAGCGTGGGGTAGTGTTGTCTCTCTCTCTCTGTCTCTCTCTCTCTCTCTCTCTCTCTCTCTCTGTCTGTCTCTCTCTCTCTCTCTCTGTCTCTCTCTCTCTCTCTCTCTCTCTTTCTCTCTCTCTCTCATTGTGAAAATATGTTCAGCAATGCACATTGCACAAAACCTGACTTCCAAAAAAGGACAAATGATAAAAATAAACGAACAGTGGACAGAATTATAATGAGGCCTACCTATCCAAAGCTGATCGACGAATAATAAGAGATAAGGCCTGACTTTTGACCCGGAAGTACTGTTGTAACTCCGTCAAAAATGATAGGCCTTCCTCCTATTTTCAAATCAAAGTTTATTGGTCGCGTAGGCCTGCACAGATTTGCAGATGTTATCGGAGGTGCAGTGAAACGCACAACCTAAAACGGAAACCGCTTTCGATCGGTGCACTGAATTGAGCCACATTCTACTGCGGTGTAACAGCTGACAGCAGTAGTAATAGTCTATAACAATATAAAAACAATAACGCAACAGCAATCGTCCCATCGTGACAATAATCAGACATGGCCTAGTAATAATCGTGTGTATATTAATTAATCAGTAATTTCATTGGTAGGAAATGCTGACAATAATCGACATTTCAATGATGTAAGTTGCGATTATGTGATACTATTTTTTCCGTTTTTAAATGATTATAATCTGTAACCCTTTTGTTGATAACCAGAAGTACACATGTGCATCAACAGGAACGAAGAAACTTAATATTGAATTAATGGAACAAATGACCTTCAGCGCTTTACTCTTAGTAATACTATTAATACCATTACAATATAACAATATTCTTACATTTATTTGTAATTATATATTTTTACAATATTTTAGTAGTACATATATGTAATAACAATACACACATTTGTGAGGAAGAAAAAAAAAGTTAGTCCTATAAGAATACACTTGAATAAAAACAAACCAAAAAACACAACAATTAACTATATAATTAAAAAATATATATAAATATATTTAATAACACAACTAACAAACATTGCTAAGTCGTAAGCATGACGTCTGTAACACATCCGGGTCTGTTCTTTCACGCCATAATATAGCTCACGTCATAATATAGCTCACGCCATAATATAGCTCCCGTCATAATATAGCTCACGTCATAATATAGCTCACGTCATAATATAGCTCACGTCATAATATAGCTCACGTCATAATATAGCTCACGCCATAATATAGCTCACGCCATAATATAGCTCACGTCATAATATAGCTCACGCCATAATATAGCTCACGCCATAATATAGCTCACGTCATAATATAGCTCACGCCATAATATAGCTCACGTCATAATATAGCTCACGCCATAATATAGCTCACGCCATAATATAGCTCACGCCATAATATAGCTCACGTCATAATATAGCTCACGTCATAATATAGCTCACGTCATAATATAGCTCACGCCATAATATAGCTCACGTCATAATATAGCTCACGTCATAATATAGCTCACGTCATAATATAGCTCACGCCATAATATAGCTCACGCCATAATATAGCTCACGCCATAATATAGCTCACGCCATAATATAGCTCACGTCATAATATAGCTCACGTCATAATATAGCTCACGTCATAATATAGCTCACGTCATAATATAGCTCACGTCATAATATAGCTCACGCCATAATATAGCTCACGCCATAATATAGCTCACGTCATAATATAGCTCACGCCATAATATAGCTCACGTCATAATATAGCTCACGCCATAATATAGCTCACGCCATAATATAGCTCACGTCATAATATAGCTCACGTCATAATATAGCTCACGTCATAATATAGCTCACGTCATTATATAGCTCACGCCATAATATAGCTCACGCCATAATATAGCTCACGCCATAATATAGCTCACGCCATAATATAGCTCACGCCATAATATAGCTCACGTCATAATATAGCTCACGCCATAATATAGCTCACGTCATAATATAGCTCACGCCATAATATAGCTCACGTCATAATATAGCTCACGTCATAATATAGCTCACGTCATAATATAGCTCACGTCATAATGGAAAGCTGTATTGTGACGACCGCTTGGCAACAAGTGTGCTAAAACAACCCGCGTAACAAACGCTGTATAAGTGAGTTTTGACGTTTTAATATGTCTCCATATTAAAACCCCCTTTCTATGTAACACCGGCCCCAGAAGATTTCCTTCCCACTTCGAAAAAGGGAAAATCACCTTCTTAGGAAGGTTTTAAGCTGTAGCCTGAAACGCCACGAGGAAGCCCGAAGATTTAGGGTGAAACTCGAGGAAAAAGTCAAATATAGAGCTGTCAGATGTCCTGCCGTCGACAGGAGCGTTCACAAACGGCACAGTATTTTTTTTTTCTTCACATATTCTCAGACCTCTTTACCAGTCCATTTGCTATTCATTTCTATTGGTATTGTAGCCCTTCATGTTTTGAAGAAATGTGATTGTTTTTAGTCAAAACACTTCAATCCAGTGGGCATAGCCTGACTATATTCGCAGTGACAAAGGGTTTCTAATATTATGATTGGACATCAAAGGAGCAGCTACATTGACTATTGGCTGGAACAAATCCTCTCAAAGGAGCAGTTACATTGACTATTGGCTGAAACAAAATCCTCTCTTTAAATAATTTCAGTGCAAGGACACATGTTAGCACTAAACCCATGCCAAGTCAGTGGACACATCATTGGAAGTTACATGTCTAACTGAAGAGTCAATAGTTACAGTATATTAAGGCCAGGGTTGGGGCCAGGGTTGGGGCCAGGGTTAGGGCCAGGGTTGGGGCCAGGGTTAGGGCCAGGGTTGGGGCCAGGGTTGGGGCCAGGGTTGGGGCCAGGGTTAGGGCCAGGGTTGGGGCCAGGGTTGGGGATAGGGCCAGGGTTAGGGCCAGGGTTGGGGCCAGGGTTAGGGCCAGGGTTAGGGTTGGGGCCAGGGTTAAGGCCAGGGTTGGGGCCAGGGCTGGGGCCAGGGTTAGGGCCAGGGTTAGGGCCAGGGCTGGGGCCAGGGTTGGGGCCAGGGTTAAGGCCAGGGTTGGGGCCAGGGCTGGGGTTAGGGCCAGGGTTAGGGTCAGGGTTAGGGCCAGGGTTGGGGCCAGGGTTAGGGCCAGGGTTGGGGCCAGGGCTGGGGCCAGGGTTAGGGCCAGGGTTAGGGCCAGGGCTGGGGCCAGGGTTGGGGCCAGGGTTAAGGCCAGGGTTGGGGCCAGGGCTGGGGTTAGGGCCAGGGTTAGGGTCAGGGTTAGGGCCAGGGTTGGGGCCAGGGTTAGGGCCAGGGTTGGGGCCAGGGTTAGGGCCAGGGTTGGGGCCAGGGTTAGGGCCAGGGTTAGGGCCAGGGTTAGGGCCAGGGTTGGGGATAGGGCCAGGGTTAGGGCCAGGGTTGGGGCCAGGGTTAGGGCCAGGGTTAGGGTTGGGGCCAGGGTTAAGGCCAGGGTTGGGGCCAGGGCTGGGGCCAGGGTTAGGGCCAGGGCTGGGGCCAGGGTTGGGGCCAGGGTTAAGGCCAGGGTTGGGGCCAGGGCTGGGGTTAGGGCCAGGGTTGGGGCCAGGGTTAGGGCCAGGGTTGGGGCCAGGGTTAGGGCCAGGGTTAGGGTCAGGGTTAGGGTCAGGGTTAGGGTCAGGGTTGGGGCCAGGGTTAGGGCCAGGGTTAGGGCCAGGGTTGGGGCCAGGGTTAGGGCCAGGGTTAGGGCCAGGGTTGGGGCCAGGGTTAGGGCCAGGGTTGGGGCCAGGGTTGGGGCAAGGGTTAGGGCCAGGGATAGGGCCAGGGTTAGGGTTGGGGCCAGGGCTGGGGCCAGGGTTAGGGTTGGGGCCAGGGTTGGGGTCAGGGTTAGGGCCAGGGTTAGGGCCATGTTTACGGCCAGGGCTGGGGCTATTGGGGCCAGGGTTAGGGCTGTGTCCTCACTAGCCTTATCTCACTGAGAGAGGATAACAGCTAAGTGCTCAATAGCCTCACTTACCTCTGACTCTATATATCAACAGGACCTGGTGTTGGACAACCCTAACTGACACCAGGCTTTTATTATGGTAATATAACAATAGATACCAGAGACCTTTATTCTGGAATAAATTACAAACTAGACAGGACTATATTAGTCATACGTTTTGTGACGTAAAAGGAAACATATATTTTATCATTAAAGAGGCAATCAGCAGAAGAAATAATAACAAAGCGGTACTCCCCGCCCCTGTTTTGGTAAACAGCTGAGGGATGAAGCTGAGAGAACTGCGGATATAAGGATTGACCATCCATGATATCAACATGATAGTTTTAACCAGAGGCTATATAGCTTGTTTACATTTTCTGTGTTTACAAACGTTTTTTTTTTAAATTTATTTTTATTTAACCTTTCTTTAATTAAATAACTAAACATTGGATTAAAACAAGTTTAAAGTGCCTTCAGTAAATATTCACACCCCTTGATCTTATCCATGTTGTTATGTGACAAGCCTGAATTTGAAATGGTTTTAAAATGTATATTTTTTTTTTGTCACTGATCTACACACAAAACCCCATAATGTCAAAGTGGAATTATGCTTTTTGAAATTCTTACAAATTAATAAAAATGAAAAGCTGAAATGTCTTGAGTCAATAACTATCCAACCCCTTTATTATGACAAGACTAAATAAGTTCAGGAGTAAAAATGTGCTTAACAAGTCACATAATAAGTTGTATGGACTCACTCTGTGTTCAATAATAGTGTTTAACATGATTTTTGAATGACTACCTCATCTCTGTACCCCCACACATACAATTATCTGTAAGGTGCCTCAGTCGAGCAATGAATTTCAAACACAGATTCAACCACAAAGACCAGGGAGGTTTTCCAATGCCTCGGAAAGAAGGGCACCTATTGGTAGATGGGTAAAAGTTTTTTAAAAAAGCAGACATTGAATATCCCTTTGAGCATGGTGAAGTTATTAATTACACTTTGGATGGTGTATCAATACACCCAGTCACTACAAAGATACAGGCATTCTTCCTAACTCAGTTGCCGGAGAGGAAGGAAACCACTCAGGGATTTCACCATGAGGCCAACGGTGACTTTAAAACAGTTACAGAGTTTTAATGTCTGTGATGGATCAACAACATTGTATTTACTCCACAATACTAACCTAAATGACGGAGTAAAAAGAAGGAAGCCTGTACAGAATAAAAATATTCCAAAACATGCATCCTGTTTGCAACGAGGCACTAAAGTAATACTGCAAAACATGTGGCAAAGCAATTCACTTTTTGTTCTGAATACAAAGTGTGATGTTTGGGGCAAATCCAACACAACACATTACTGAGTACCACTCTCCATATTTTCTAGTATAGTGGCGGCTGCATATTCTTTTATTTAACATTTATTTAACTAAGCAAATCAGTTAAGAACAAATTCTTATTTTACAATGACGGCCTACCCCAGATAATGTTGGGCCAATTGTTCACCGCCTGAAGGGACTCCCAATCACAGCCACATGTGATTCAGCCTGGATTCAAACCAGGGACTGTAGTATCACCTCTTGCACTGAGATGTAGTGCCTTAGATCGCTGCACCACTCGGTAGTGTTATGGCTGTGCTTGTAATCGTTAATGACTGGGGAGTTTGTCAGGATAAAAAAAAAAAAATAACTAATTGGATTTATTAAGCAAAGGCAAAATCCTAGATGAAAACCTGGTCCAGTCTGCTTCTCACCAGACACTGGGAGATGAATTCATCTTTCAACAGGACAATAACCTAAAACACCAGGCCAAATATACACTGGAGTTGATTACCAAAAAGACAGTGAATGTTCCTGAGTGGCAGAGTTACAGTTTTGACAAATCTGCTTGAAAATCTATGGCAAGACCCGATAATGGTTGTCTAGCAATGATCAACAACCAATTTGACAGATAATAACAATGGGTAAATATTGTCCAATCCAGGTGTGCAAAGCTCTTATAGACTTACCCAGAAAGACTCACAGCTGTAATTGCTGCCAAAGGTGATTCTAACATGTATTGACTCAGGGATGTGATTTCTTATGTACATTAGATATTTCTGTATTTCATTTTCAATACATTTGCAAACATTTCTAAAAACATTATTTTCCACTTCCTCATTATAGGGTATTGTGATGTCATTATGGGGTATTGTGATGTCATTAGGAGGTATTGTGTGTAGATGGGTGAGAATAAAAATATATTTAATCCATTTTGAATTCAGGCTGTAACACAACAAAATGTGGAATAAGTGAAGGGGTATGAATACTTTCTGAAGGCTCTGTAGATTTTGGGTTTCTGATGGGGTGTGACTGTGGAACTAAGCTCATGAGGCGGTTTCTAAGTTATATTCTTCAAGAATCAATGGGTACATATCATTCATTTATAAGTTATATTCTTCAAGAATCAATGGGTACATATCATTCATTTATAAGTCCAAAAATGGATGTAGCAACTGCTGATTGTCCTTTTATATTTATTTGGCTATATATTTGTCATACATTTCATGATTAAAAGGACGCGAGAGGAATAAATCGCGTGTGATTTGTAAAAACTACACCTGGAAATAGGGGAGAAGTTTTAATACGACATGGAATCACATCAGAATTAAACAACATGCTCTAGTAGTAGTAATCAAGTGGTTTAAATCAGATTATTTTTCTTATATTTGAAATCTCCAGAGAAAATGTAACATAAACAGTAACACAATAATGCATGCATTGACCTATGTGTTCTACTATTTTTCATTCTATTGTATTGAAATCAGACATTTCAGAATTGCTGGGAGAAGTCATCAAAATGTCGACATTGACTAGCAGTTGACAACTGAATACTTCTGGAGACGAGAATCTAAAGACTAAGCAGTACGTTTAAATATTTCTGCATGACGAATGACACATGTCGCTTCTATTGTTTATTCCTATTCCAAGTACGCTGCTTGCAACATTTTGAGACATTTTTTATTATAGCCATACATTTCCTACTATTAATCTAGTTGATTTTAAATACTGTATCATGCTAGAATTATAATCAAACCCATTCATAACCTACATTTAAGAAGCTGACTAGCTTACTTGTATGCAGATCATGTAGCCTCAAACCTTAAAACGCAATCGTTTTGTGTTTCAATCGCGCTTGATAAATTTACACAATTTTGCTCTGTATTCACTATGTTTTATGAATGAGAGGAGGCGAGGAAAGGGAACAGCGTGGTTCCGCCCCCATCAGGAAATGACGACACGACAGTCAACACGCGGAAGTTCCGTGTTTAGTTGATTAGTGACGTTGTGCCTGAGACAAATGTGCCTTGCTTCAGCTAAACGGGATGAATGAACTAGTTGTGCTACCCGAAGAGATTCATTGAAACAGCAGCAAACAAGTAAGGGAAATAATTGAGTCTAAGTAGAGATAGCAAGTTGTATAAGCTTCGTTTACTTTGGCTACTGAAATGACTAGATATCTAGCTAAGGCTAACGTTAGCAAGCAGGCTAAAGGACTGGAGCTAGCCAACTCAACTGTCATTTGGCTAGCCAACACTTTTCCAGAATGATAGTCCAAATAACTAATCAGCTAGCGAACTAACTCTAGCCAGCCCTATTAACTGCTACTAACTAGGTAGATAACTAATGGTACGAGCCAGGCCCACACGTTTGTTTGAAACTTGCATACTAATTGTTCTAGCTAGCTAGCTGGGTTGCATTGTATGAACCCAATCAACAATATTATGATGTCCTTTTTTTAAAGGCACTTCATGGTCAATCCGATGTCTGCATTAGCCGTGCGGTATTTACGGTGACATGTCCTCTGCAGAAGTCAGGGAATTCATACTTCTTTGCGCTTCGTAGAGCAGTTGTGAAGGAAGATGTTCAAAGAAGTGAGTTTGTGTTTACACAGGACTTCCCGCCCTCACCTACAGTCAACCAATCATGTCAATGCGGAGCTATACGGAGCCCTTCCGCGTTGTTACGAGACGCGCGGCGAGGCGGTGGCATCTTCATGCCTCCAGAGGCTCAGCAATTGCGTCTCATCATCCGTAATGCGCCTCCGACCACATTCCAGATTAAACATAAATTGGATTTAATCCAGATGAAAGCGACAGTATACATCAGCTACACCCATAGAGATTGATAGAGGAATCATATATATATATATATATATATATTTTTAAACTGTGGTAGCACTATTGAGGCTACAACTCATAGGAATCCCCACCCACTTGACTACTTTGACTACTTAAAAAAAATATATATATATATTTTTTTTACCATTATTTAACCAGGAAGGCACGTTGAGAACAAGTTCTCATTTACAACTGCGACCTGGCCAAGAATAAAGCAAAGCAGTTCGACAACATACAACAACACAGAGTTACGCATGGAGTAAAACAAACATACAGTCAATAATACAGTAGAAAAATAAGTCTATATAGCAAATGTGAGCAAATGAGGTGAGATAAGGGAGGTAAAGGCAACAAAAAAAATCCATGGTGGAAGCCCTTCATGGTGCTGCCCATGCTTTAAACGGCCCTTTGGCCACAAGAGGCCTCTATCATTCTCTATGGCTACACTGTCTAGCTAGCTAGCTAGATGCCAGGCTGTAGTGAGCTGTCACAGTTCAAATCAAATTGTATTTATCTCATGCTTCGTAAACTAACCACGAAATGCTTAGGGGTGCCTTTTCCAACAATGCAGAGTTAATGATAAAAAAAATATATATATATATATATATATTTTTCGTTATGTTTTTCGTTATTCACTGAGTATTTATTCCTTCGTGTCACTATCTATATATATATATTTTTTTTTTAAATGTGTGTGTATATATATATATATATATATAGATAGTGAGACGAAGGAATAAATACTCAGTGAATAACGAAAAACAACGTTGATAAACTCGAAAGTTTCACTACGTAGCAAAGCAAGCTAGCAAATGAACCACACTCAAATCACACTGATTGGATACATGACACAAGGCAAAAAACAACACGGTGTTGTGTGAGGTGGTTAGTTATCATACAGCTAGCTATGTAACTTCATGTGGTCAAATAAAGGACGAGCTATAACACACATTACCTTGTGACTGGTTCTACCAGTTCTCTACAGTCCTGCATCTCTAGCTATGGCAGTTAGCTTGACTGGAGGGCTTTTTTGAAGGGCTGTTGCTATGGCTAGCTAAGGAAAGCCCCTCGGGTTACCATAGCTTGACTGGAGGGCTTTTTTGAAGGGCTGTAGGCATGGCTAGCTAAGGAAAGCCCCTCGGGTTACCATAGCTTGACTGGAGGGCTTTTTGAAGGGCTGTAGGCATGGCTAGCTAAGGAAAGCCCTCGGGTTACCATAGCTTGACTGTAGGGCTTTTTTTTGAAGGGCTGTAGGCATGGCTAGCTAAGGAAAGCCCTCGGGTTACCATAGCTTGACTGGAGGGCTTTTTTGAAGGGCTGTAGGCATGGCTAGCTAAGGAAAGCCCCTCGGGTTACCATAGCTTGACTGGAGGGCTTTTTTTGAAGGGCTGTTGCTATGGCTAGCTAAGGAAAGCCCCTCGGGTTACCATAGCTTGACTGGAGGGCTTTTTTGAAGGGCTGTAGGCATGGCTAGCTAAGGAAAGCCCTCGGGTTACCATAGCTTGACTGGAGGGCTTTTTTTTGAAGGGCTGTAGGCATGGCTAGCTAAGGAAAGCCCTCGGGTTACCATAGCTTGACTGGAGGGCTTTTTTTGAAGGGCTGTTGGTATGGCTAGCTAAGGAAAGCCCTCGGGTTACCATAGCTTGACTGGAGGGCTTTTTGAAGGGCTGTAGGCATGGCTAGCTAAGGAAAGCCCTCGGGTTACCATAGCTTGACTGGAGGGCTTTTTTGAAGGGCTGTAGGCATGGCTAGCTAAGGAAAGCCCTCGGCTTACCATAGCTTGACTGGAGGGCTTTTTTGAAGGGCTGTAGGCATGGCTAGCTAAGGAAAGCCCTCGGGTTACCATAGCTTGACTGGAGGGCTTTTTTGAAGGGCTGTTGGTATGGCTAGCTAAGGAAAGCCCTCCGGTTACCATAGCTTGACTGGAGGGCTTTTTTGAAGGGCTGTAGGCATGGCTAGCTAAGGAAAGCCCTCGGGTTA
The DNA here is from genome assembly GCF_905237065.1 of Salmo salar. Taxonomy (NCBI): domain Eukaryota; kingdom Metazoa; phylum Chordata; class Actinopteri; order Salmoniformes; family Salmonidae; genus Salmo; species Salmo salar. The sequence continues at coordinate 40,950 of NW_025550630.1, forward strand.
CCATAGCTTGACTGGAGGGCTTTTTTGAAGGGCTGTTGGTATGGCTAGCTAAGGAAAGCCCTCGGCTTACCATAGCTTGACTGGAGGGCTTTTTTGAAGGGCTGTAGGTATGGCTAGCTAAGGAAAGCCCTCGGGTTACCATAGCTTGACTGGAGGGCTTTTTGAAGGGCTGTAGGCATGGCTAGCTAAGGAAAGCCCTCGGGTTACCATAGCTTGACTGGAGGGCTTTTTTGAAGGGCTGTAGGCATGGCTAGCTAAGGAAAGCCCCTCGGGTTACCATAGCTTGACTGGAGGGCTTTTTTGAAGGGCTGTAGGCATGGCTAGCTAAGGAAAGCCCTCGGGTTACCAGATATGTTATTTGGCTAGCTCAACTTGCTTTATTCCCCCCCCAAAAATTTTAAACTATGTGTTTGTTTGTGACTTGGCCCCCCCAAAAAAAAACTCCTTGCCCCCCCCCCAAAAAAACCATGGGACTGATTTTCTTCCCTGTTGTGTTGTGGTCCAGGACAGAGGCAGGATGTTGGAGTCCTATGTCACGCCCCTGTTGATGACCTACGTGAACAAATACATCAAGAACCTGAAGCCCTCTGACCTGCAGCTGTCGCTATGGGGAGGAGATGTGGTACTGAGCAAGCTGGAGCTGAAGCTGGATGTCCTGGAGCAGGTATGGAATAACCCTGGAATTAAACCGGAATAAAGCTTATTAACACTGTTATAACACTGCAATAACACTGTAATAACACTGTAATAACACTTTAATGTCCAGGAATAACACTTAGTAATGCTAATGACTTTGTATCTGCTAATTTCCTGAGGTAACTTTATGAATGCAGGTCAGGTCAGTCTCAATCTGCTCTTTTCCTGAGGTAACTTTATGAATGCAGGTCAGTCTCAATCTGCTCTTTTCCTGAGGTAACTTTATGAATGTAGGTCAGTCTCAATCGGAGTCTGCTCTTTTCCTGAGGTAACTTTATGAATGCAGGTCAGGTCAGTCTCAATCAGAGTCTGCTCTTTTCCTGAGGTAACTTTATGAATGCAGGTCAGGTCAGTCTCAATCGGAGTCTGCTCTTTTCCCACAAGAGGTCATTTGTTCCATCGACCGTGGTTAGACGTGTGTCCCACTGCCACCTGTCTGTCTGTTCCTGCTCAACAGCGACACCCAGGGACACGGACTGGGATCCCACCAGTGCTGATGTCAAACATCGCCTAGTCTGTGTCCAGTGCTTGATGATGCGGCGAGAGCAGTAGCTTCATGTGAATTTTAGTGATTACTTTAGATTCAGATTTGAAACATTCTCTTATTCTGTTCAATTCAATGGCTTTGATGGTCATGTGTAACCTAAAGGTTGCTGGATCGAATCCCCCGAGCTGACAAGGTAAAAAAATCTGTCGTTCTGCCTCTGAACAAGGCAGTTTAACCCACAATTCCCCCGGGAAATAATACTATTTTTTTTTTTTAACTGACATGCCTAAAAGTTAAATTTAAAAAAATAAAACCCAGAATGAAATCAGGACCTAAAGTCCTAAACATGGTCCTCAATTCATATACAGAAGTTTTACTGTTGATTTATTCTGTTCAGAAGTTAGAAGAGATCGTACCCTCATGTCTGGTCAGTTGTCCACAGATGATATCCTGTAGAGATCGTACCCTCATGTCTGGTCAGTTGTCCACAGATGATATACCTGTAGAGATCGTACCCTCATGTCTGGTCAGTTGTCCACAGATGATATCCCGTAGAGATCGTACCCTCATGTCTGGTCAGTTGTCCACAGATGATATCCCGTAGAGATCGTACCCTCATGTCTGGTCAGTTGTCCACAGATGATATCCCGTAGAGATCGTACCCTCATGTCTGGTCAGTTGTCCACACATGATATACCGTAGAGATCGTAGCCTCATGTCTGGTCAGTTGTCCACAGATGATATCCCGTAGAGATCGTACCCTCATGTCTGGTCAGTTGTCCACAGATGATATCCCGTAGAGATCGTACCCTCATGTCTGGTCAGTTGTCCACAGATGATATCCTGTTGAGATCGTACCCTCATCTCTGGTCAGTTGTCCACAGATGATATCCCGTAGAGATCGTACCCTCATCTCTGGTCAGTTGTCCACAGATGATATCCTGTAGAGATCGTACCCTCATGTCTGGTCAGTTGTCCACAGATGATATCCTGTTGAGATCGTACCCTCATGTCTGGTCAGTTGTCCACAGATGATATCCTGTTGAGATCGTACCCTCATCTCTGGTCAGTTGTCCACAGATGATATCCCGTAGAGATCGTACCCTCATGTCTGGTCAGTTGTCCACAGATGATATCCTGTAGAGATCGTACCCTCATGTCTGGTCAGTTGTCCACAGATGATATCCCGTAGAGATCGTACCCTCATGTCTGGTCAGTTGTCCACAGATGATATCCTGTAGAGATCGTACCCTCATGTCTGGTCAGTTGTCCACAGATGATATCCCGTAGAGATTGTACCCTCATGTCTGGTCAGTTGTCCACAGATGATATCCTGTAGAGATCGTACCCTCATGTCTGGTCAGTTGTCCACAGATGATATCCTGTAGAGATCGTACCCTCATGTCTGGTCAGTTGTCCACAGATGATATCCCGTAGAGATCGTACCCTCATGTCTGGTCAGTTGTCCACAGATGATATCCCGTAGAGATCGTACCCTCATGTCTGGTCAGTTGTCCACAGATGATATCCCGTAGAGATCGTACCCTCATGTCTGGTCAGTTGTCCACAGATGATATCCCGTAGAGATCGTACCCTCATGTCTGGTCAGTTGTCCACAGATGATATCCCGTAGAGATCGTACCCTCATGTCTGGTCAGTTGTCCACAGATGATATCCCGTAGAGATCGTACCCTCATGTCTGGTCAGTTGTCCACAGATGATATCCCGTAGAGATCGTACCCTCATGTCTGGTCAGTTGTCCACAGATGATATCCCGTAGAGATCGTACCCTCATGTCTGGTCAGTTGTCCACAGATGATATCCCGTAGAGATTGTACCCTCATGTCTGGTCAGTTGTCCACAGATGAGATCGTACCCTCATGTCTGGTCAGTTGTCCACAGATGATATCCTGTTGAGATCGTACCCTCATCTCTGGTCAGTTGTCCACAGATGATATCCCGTAGAGATCGTACCCTCATGTCTGGTCAGTTGTCCACAGATGATATCCTGTAGAGATCGTACCCTCATGTCTGGTCAGTTGTCCACAGATGATATCCCGTAGAGATCGTACCCTCATGTCTGGTCAGTTGTCCACAGATGATATCCTGTAGAGATCGTACCCTCATGTCTGGTCAGTTGTCCACAGATGATATCCCGTAGAGATTGTACCCTCATGTCTGGTCAGTTGTCCACAGATGATATCCTGTAGAGATCGTACCCTCATGTCTGGTCAGTTGTCCACAGATGATATCCTGTAGAGATCGTACCCTCATGTCTGGTCAGTTGTCCACAGATGATATCCCGTAGAGATCGTACCCTCATGTCTGGTCAGTTGTCCACAGATGATATCCCGTAGAGATCGTACCCTCATGTCTGGTCAGTTGTCCACAGATGATATCCCGTAGAGATCGTACCCTCATGTCTGGTCAGTTGTCCACAGATGATATCCCGTAGAGATCGTACCCTCATGTCTGGTCAGTTGTCCACAGATGATATCCCGTAGAGATCGTACCCTCATGTCTGGTCAGTTGTCCACAGATGATATCCCGTAGAGATCGTACCCTCATGTCTGGTCAGTTGTCCACAGATGATATCCCGTAGAGATTGTACCCTCATGTCTGGTCAGTTGTCCACAGATGATATACCTGTAGAGATCGTACCCTCATGTCTTGAACCCACATCCCTTAGCATTGCAAGACCCATTGCAGTGACTTTTTAATTTATTTTATACCCTGTTTTGTAGGAGCTGAAACTGCCCTTTACCTTCCTGAGCGGTCACATCCACGAGCTGCGTATCCACGTACCCTGGACCAAACTGGGCTCAGAGGCCGTGGTCGTCACCATTAACACCATGGAGTGTATCCTCAAACTGAAGGATGGCGTACAGGTTAGTGCCCCGCTGTTTTTATATTCATACAGGAGCCCACCGACGAGTGCAATACTCCAATTTAGTGCACACTGGTCATGGCGTTCCAAAAAAAAGCCGGTGTATTTCTGAGTCTACAGTCTTGCTGTATCGACTGAAAGAAGTCCAAGCTTCACCTTCGATATCTTTTAGAGAGGTTATTACACGACCAAGTTAGAATCTCTGTCGTATTACGTCTCACGGGATTAGACTTGGTTTAAAACATATTGTTGGTTTCTTCCGTTCCATCTTCCTTTCTAGATTCCTCTACCCAGAATCCCCTCTGTCTCCGCAGCAGTCCAAACAGCTCATGATTCAGTTCATCACATTCTAGACTCCTTTACCCAGAATCCCCTCTGTCTCCGCAGCAGTCCAAACAGCTCATGATTCAGTTCATCACATTCTAGACTCCTTTACCCAGAATCCCCTCTGTCTCCGCAGCAGTCCAAACAGCTCATGATTCAGTTCATCACATTCTAGACTCCTTTACCCAGAACCCCCTCTGTCTCCGCAGCAGTCCCAACAGCCCATGACTCAGTTCATCACATTCTGTACTCCTCTACCCAGAACCCTCTCTGTCTCCTCAGCAGTCCAAACAGCCCATGACTCAGTTCATCACATTCTAGACTCCTTTACCCAGAACCCCCTCTGTCCCCTCAGCAGTCCAAACAGCCCATGACTCAGTTCATCACATTCTAGACTCCTTTACCCAGAACCCTCTCTGTCTCCTCAGCAGTCCAAACAGCCCATGACTCAGTTCATCACATTCTAGACTCCTTTACCCAGAACCCCCTCTGTCCCCTCAGCAGTCCAAACAGCCCATGACTCAGTTCATCACATTCTAGACTCCTTTACCCAGAACCCCCTCTGTCCCCTCAGCAGTCCCAACAGCCCATGACTCAGTTCATCACATTCTGTACTCCTCTACCCAGAACCCTCTCTGTCTCCGCAGCAGTCCAAACAGCCCATGACTCAGTTCATCACATTCTAGACTCCTTTACCCAGAACCCCCTCTGTCCCCTCAGCAGTCCAAACAGCCCATGATTCAGTTCATCACATTCTAGACTCCTTTACCCAGAACCCTCTCTGTCCCCTCAGCAGTCCAAACAGCCCATGACTCAGTTCATCACATTCTAGACTCCTTTACCCAGAACCCTCTCTGTCCCCTCAGCAGTCCAAACAGCCCATGACTCAGTTCATCACATTCTAGACTCCTTTACCCAGAACCCTCTCTGTCCCCTCAGCAGTCCAAACAGCCCATGACTCAGTTCACCTCTTTTCAAGGGGTTAAAAAGTGTTCGTTTTACAGCAGCTGTTTTTATCGTCTTCCTCAATGCTTAATCATTCTTGCTGAGTCTGGGTGAAGGAATCCCCTGAAGAAAACAGGACAACAAACAGGAAGAAACTCAAAATAACTAAACTTCCTGGTTGTTTTTAGAGCAGGGCTGAATGATGTAGACTAAACTCCCAGGCTGTTTTTAGAGCAGGGCTGAATGATGTCGACTAACTTCCTGGTTGTATTTAGAGCAGGGCTGAATGATGTCGACTAACTTCCTGGTTGTTTTTAGAGCAGGGCTGAATGATGTAGACTAAACTTCCTGGTTGTTTTTAGAGCAGGGCTGAATGATGTAGACTAAACTCCCAGGCTGTTTTTAGAGCAGGGCTGAATGATATCGACTAAACTCCCAGGCTGTTTTTAGAGCAGGGCTGAATAATGTCGACTAAACTCCCAGGCTGTTTTTAGAGCAGGGCTGAATGATGTAGACTAAACTTCCTGGTTGTATTTAGAGCAGGGCTGAATGATATCGACTAACTTCCAGGCTGTTTTTAGAGCAGGGCTGAATGATGTCGACTAAACTTCCAGGCTGTTTTTAGAGCAGGGCTGAATGATGTCGACTAAACTCCCAGGCTGTTTTTAGAGCAGGGCTGAATGATGTCGACTAAACTCCCAGGCTGTTTTTAGAGCAGGGCTGAATGATGTCGACTAACTCCCAGGCTGTTTTTAGAGCAGGGCTGAATGATGTCGACTAAACTCCCAGGCTGTTTTTAGAGCAGGGCTGAATGATGTCGACTAAACTCCCAGGCTGTTTTTAGAGCAGGGCTGAATGATGTAGACTAAACTTCCTGGCTGTTTTTAGAGCAGGGCTGAATGATGTAGACTAAACTTCCTGGCTGTTTTTAGAGCAGGGCTGAATGATGTAGACTAAACTTCCTGGCTGTTTTTAGAGCAGGGCTGAATGATATCGACTAAACTCCCAGGCTGTTTTTAGAGCAGGGCTGAATGATGTCGACTAAACTCCCAGGCTGTTTTTAGAGCAGGGCTGAATGATGTCGACTAAACTCCCAGGCTGTTTTTAGAGCAGGGCTGAATGATGTCGACTAAACTCCCAGGCTGTTTTTAGAGCAGGGCTGAATGATGTCGACTAACTCCCAGGCTGTTTTTAGAGCAGGGCTGAATGATGTCGACTAAACTCCCAGGCTGTTTTTAGAGCAGGGCTGAATGATGTCGACTTAACTCCCAGGCTGTTTTTAGAGCAGGGCTGAATGATATCGACTAAACTCCCAGGCTGTTTTTAGAGCAGGGCTGAATGATGTCGACTAAACTCCCAGGCTGTTTTTAGAGCAGGGCTGAATGATATCGACTAAACTCCCAGGCTGTTTTTAGAGCAGGGCTGAATGATGTCGACTAAACTCCCTGGCTGTTTTTAGAGCAGGGCTGAATGATGTCGACTAAACTCCCAGGCTGTTTTTAGAGCAGGGCTGAGTGACGTTATGTTCTCTGTACAGTTGCTTTGTTATATTCCCATCAGGTTTTCTAAAAGCTGTCGGGGGCAATGAAGAGCACATCGGGGAAGTCAAGTATCACAGAGTCCTCATGTTTTTCACCCTGCCAGAAGGAAACATTCTGCAAAATACTCTTTTTAATTTCTCTGTAAATGTGGCTGGGTTTATTTGATCCAGTCAGGTCTTAGCATCAGGCAGAGAGATCAGTAGTTTAGTAGTAAAGGGCTATTTCAAAAAAATAAAAAAATAAAGTGGCTGTTTTTGTGAGTTCAGTTGTATAACTTTAAGCCAACACAATTGCTCACTGCTCAGCAAAATGTGTTTTTTCAGAACGAGGACTGATCGCCAGTGACCAGAAATATTCAGAGAACTTCACGGATTATGCTGTTGCTTGTTCGGCCTAATTCCACCACTGCTATTTTTACTATTGGACCGTAAAATGTCTTTGGCAAGTGACTAAACTGCAGTTAAAAGCTGTGTATTGTTAGTCAGTAGTGACATTTTACTAGGATCACTTATTACATGAGCTGTACCTCCCAAATGGCACCCTGTTCCCTACATAGTGCTGTACTTTTTAATCGGAGCCTTGGTCAAAAGTAGTGCACTACATAGGGGAAGAGGGTTCCATTGGGTCCTGGTCTATACTAGTGCACTACATAGGGAATAGGGTTCCATTTGGTCCTGGTCTAAAGTAGTGCACTACATAGGGAATAGGGTTCCATTTGGTCCTGGTCTAAAGTAGTGCACTACATAAGGGAAGAGGGTTCCATTTGGTCCTGGTCTAAAGTAGTGCACTACATAGGGAATAGGGTTCCATTTGGTCCTGGTCTAAAGTAGTGCACTACATAGGGAATAGGGTTCCATTTGGTCCTGGTCTAAAGTAGTGCACTACATAGGGAATAGGGTTCCATTTGGTCCTGGTCTAAAGTAGTGCACTACATAGGGAATAGGGTTCCATTTGAGACTAAATCAAAGATCATTTGTTGTCAAGACAATCCCACTTCTCTCTCTACCGGCCCAAGCTGCATGTCTGACAGGAAGAAGGGATTATGTCCTTATAGGTGGTCAGTATTAGAGGCAGTGATTATATCCTTGTAGTTTGTCAATATTAGAGGCAGTGATTATGTCCTTGTTAGTCAGTATTAGAGGCAGTGATTATATCCTTGTAGTTATTCAATATTAGAGGCAGTGATTATATCATTGTAGTTGGTCAGTATTAGAGGCAGTGGTTATGTCCTTGTTAGTCAGTATTAGAGGCAGTGATTATATCCTTGTAGTTGGTCAGTATTAGAGGCAGTGGTTATGTCCTTGTTAGTCAGTATTAGAGGCAGTGATTATGACCTTGTTGTTAGTGAGTATTAGAGGCAGTGATTATATCCTTGTTGTTAGTGAGTATTAGAGGCAGTGATTATATCCTTGTTAGTCAGTATTAGAGGCAGTGATTATGACCTTGTTGTTAGTGAGTATTAGAGGCAGTGATGATATCCTTGTAGTTATTCAATATTAGAGGCAGTGATTATGTTCTTGTTGTTAGTGAGTATTAGAGGCAGTGGTTATGTCCTTGTTGTTGGTCAGTATTAGAGGCAGTGATTATGTCCTTGTTAGTCAGTATTAGAGGCAGTGATTATATCCTTGTTAGTCAGTATTAGAGGCAGTGATTATATCCTTGTTGTTGGTCAATATTAGAGGCAGTGATTATGTCCTTGTAGTTGGTCAGTATTAGAGGCAGTGGTTATGTCCTTGTAGTTGGTCAATATTAGAGGCAGTGATTATATCCTTGTTAGTCAGTATTAGAGGCAGTGATTATGGCCTTGTAGTTGGTCAGTATTAGAGGCAGTGGTTATATCCTTGTAGTTGGTCAGTATTAGAGGCAGTGATTATGTCCTTGTAGTTGGTCAGTATTAGAGGCAGTGGTTATATCCTTGTAGTTGGTCAGTATTAGAGGCAGTGATTATATCCTTGTTGTTGGTCAGTATTAGAGGCAGTGATTATGTCCTTGTTGTTGGTCAGTATTAGAGGCAGTGATTATATCCTTGTAGTTGGTCAGTATTAGAGGCAGTGGTTATGTCCTTGTTGTTGGTCAGTATTAGAGGCAGTGATTATATCCTTGTAGTTGGTCAGTATTAGAGGCAGTGATTATATCCTTGTTAGTCGGTATTAGAGGCAGTGATTATATCCTTGTTAGTCAGTATTAGAGGCAGTGATTATATCCTTGTTGTTGGTCGGTATTAGAGGCAGTGATTATATCCTTGTTAGTCAGTATTAGAGGCAGTGATTATATCCTTGTTAGTCAGTATTAGAGGAAGTGATTATATCCTTGTTAGTCAGTATTAGAGGCAGTGATTATATCCTTGTTAGTCAGTATTAGAGGCAGTGATTATATCCTTGTTAGTCAGTATTAGAGGCAGTGATTATATCCTTGTTGTTAATCAGTACAAAAACCTACTTTGAGTCTTAGCAGCACTAACCACTGAAAATGAACCGAAATCTGAGAACGATCACCCCAAAAAATAAATATTAATATTTTATTTAGGTTTGATTTGATAAATATTTTGATAATGGGGGGGAAAGTGTAGTATGAAAGACGTTTTGTTAGATTTATTTGTGCAGAAGAGTCGTACCTATTCTATACCACCCATGCTGCTACCAAGTAGAAAGGCGAGCTGGTAGTTGGGAGCTCAGAGAGCAGGCCTAATTGTTCCCTATTCCCTATATAGTACACTGCTGTTAACCAGAGGCCTATGAGCCTTATGAAGATGGTAGGGTTCCATTTGGGCCTCGCCCCCCCCCCCCCTGTATGGAGTGTCTCAAGGCCAGATGTCCACTGTCACTAGAAACACATTGTAAGGGAAGTCAATTACACCTAATTATGTAGACTGCATGCTAAAGACTGGGCCAGAACTAATGGTAAATATCATAGTATGTAGCTGGCTACTGCTGCAGAGATCCTATTTCCAGCACTATGGAAAGACTCAGTCCGTACCACAGCTCAGGGTCACGGCGTAGCAGTGCAATACACTCTGATGTACTACTACTATTCTCAAAACAAGGATTTGTTACAGATGTTTTCAAGAAAATGGTTTTTTTTTTTTGGGGGGGGAATTGCAAATGACGTTTGGACAAATTTATTCAATGTTATTCTCACCCAGGAGACACACAGATTTGGAGCGAAGCCAGACTTCCAACAGAAGTCCTGCTAGGCAGCGGGAGGAATTGAAATGAGCTTTCTGGAAGGATAGGGGACTTCTCTCCTATTTGAGAGGGAGAGAGGGAGGTAGGAGAGAGGGAGGTAGGAGAGAGGGAGGTAGGAGAGAGGGAGGTAGGAGAGAGGGAGGAGGGGGAGAGAGGGAGGGAGAGAGGGAGGTAGGAGAGAGGGAGGTAGGAGAGAGGGAGGTAGGAGAGAGGGAGGAGGGGGAGAGAGGGAGGGAGAGAGGGAGGTAGGAGAGAGGGAGGTAGGAGAGAGGAAGGAGGGGGAGAGGGAGGAGGGGGAGAGGGAGAGGGAGGGAGAGGGAGAGGGAGGGAGAGAGGGAGGTAGGAGAGAGGGAGGTAGGAGAGAGGGAGGAGAGGGAGGAGGGGGAGAGATGGAGGTAGGAGAGAGGGAGGTAGGAGAGAGGGAGGTAGGAGAGAGGGAGGAGGGGGAGAGAGGGAGGGAGAGAGGGAGGTAGGAGAGAGGGAGGTAGTAGGGCCCTTACTGCACCGGCCCCTCAGTGACATTTAATGGGTCATATATTACATTGTAGTGATAAAGGTATTTATTTAACTTCTCGTTAAAGGATGGCAGTGCCACCCTCCCTAGAGCTCAGTGCCACCCTCCCTAGAGCTCAGTGCCACCCTCCCTAGAGCTCAGTGCCACCCTCCCTAGAGCTCAGTGCCACCCGTCACTGGGCTTTCCTACTGGTCCTCCTAAACCTGGAGGGGCTTTCCTACTGGTCCTCCTAAACCTGGAGGGGCTTTCCTACTGGTCCTCCTAAACCTGGAGGGGCTTTCCTACTGGTCCTCCTAAACCTGGAGGGGAGGGGCTTCCTATTGGTCCTCCTAAACCTGGAGGGGCTTTCCTACTGGTCCTCCTAAACCTGGAGGGGAGGGGCTTCCTATTGGTCCTCCTAAACCTCCTCCAGCAGAAAGCTGATATACACTACATGACCAACAGTATGTGGACACCTGATCAACGAACATCTCATTCTGAAATCATGGGTATTAATATGGAGTTGGTTTCCCCCTTTGCTGCTATAACAGCCTCCACTCTTCTGGGAAGGCTTTCCACTAGATGTTGGAACATTGCTGCTGTAACAGCCTCCACTCTTCTGGGAAGGCTTTCCACTAGATGTTGGAACATTGCTGCTATAACAGCCTCCACTCTTCTGGGAAGGCTTTCCACTAGATGTTGGAACATTGCTGCTATAACAGCCTCCACTCTTCTGGGAAGGCTTTCCACTAGATGTTGGTACATTGCTGCTATAACAGCCTCCACTCTTCTGGGAAGGCTTTCCACTAGATGTTGGAACATTGCTGCTATAACAGCCTCCTCTCTTCTGGGAAGGCTTTCCACTAGATGTTGGAACATTGCTGCTATAACAGCCTCCACTCTTCTGGGAAGGCTTTCCACTAGATGTTGGAACATTGCTGCTATAACAGCCTCCACTCTTCTGGGAAGGCTTTCCACTAGATGTTGGAACATTGCTGCTATAACAGCCTCCACTCTTCTGGGAGGGCTTTCCACTAGATGTTGGAACATTGCTGAGGGGACTTGCTTCCATTCAGCCACAAGAGTATTAGTGAGGTTGGGCACTGATGTTGGGTGATTTGGCCTGGCTCGCAGTCGATGTTCCAATTCATCCCAAAGGTGTTAGATGGGGTTGAGGTCAGGGCTCTGTGCAGGCCAGTCAAGTTCTTCCATACCGATCTTGACCTTGTATTGGGAACTGGGGCATTGTAATGCTGAAACAGGAAAGGTCCTTCCCCAAACTGTTGACACAAAGTTGGAAGCACAGAATCATCTTGAATGTCATTGTATGCTGTAGCGTTAAGATTTCCCTTCACTGGAACTAAGGGGCCCGAAACATGGAAAAACAGCCCCAGACCATTATTCCTCCTCCTCCACCAAACTTTACAGTTGGCACTATGCATTGGGGCAGGTAGCGTTCTCCTGGCATCAGCCAAACCCAGATTCATCCGTCGGACTGCCAGATGGTGAAGTGTGATTCATCACTCCAGAGAACGCGTTTCCACTGCTCCAGAGTCCAATGGCGGCGAGCTTTACACCCCTCCAGCCGACGCTTGGCATTGCACATGGTGATGTTAGGCTTGTGTGCGGCTGCTCGGCCACGGAAACCCATTTCATGAAGCTCCAGACGAACAGTTGTTGTGCTGACGTTGCTTCCAGAGGCAGTTTGGAACTCGGTAGTGGAGTGTTGCAACCGAGGACAGACGATTTTTTTTTACGCTCTTCAGCACCCGGCGGTCCCGTTCTGTGAGCTTGTGTTGCCTACCACTTCACACGACTTCTGTTAAAACTCGGGTTAAACCAATCCCACCATCTGGTTTTTAGGTGTTGGATAAAGCCCTGCATATTTTTGGGAAGAATGAAAGAATTCAACAGTCTGTGTTTAGATGGAAAATCAGACAACTAAATTGAGTAGATTTAATATTTTAGAAATGGCTCGTTTCATACGTGTGTAGAAACTTTGTGTTCAGGCGCCAAGAGTCCGCTTTGCCCCCGAAGTGTGGAAATGATAAATGATATCATTAATATGGTTTGTTTTCATAATTGCTCGGTACTGGCCTGTAAAAACATCCTCATTGCTTTTTTTTTTTGGTTGGGAAGTTCATTAAGGATTTGTTAAAGATTTGAGTAATTTATTACAGCTCGTATTGTTTCTGTTCTGTTCCCTCCAGATGGATGGATGGAGAGAAGATGCTTCCCAAATGGGACCCTATTCCCTAAGATAGTGTTCAGTTCCGGTCAAAAAGTAGTGCACTAAATAGGGAATAGTTGGTATTCGGGAGGCAAATCAGAGAGGAACTGTGGGTAGTATTAGGAAATAGCCTCTCAGAGCCCATCTGCTGCTTGCTGAACACGGAACGAGAGGACAGTTATAGTTTCCACTAGCATGTGAACGTGGAAATGTGTTGAGGACCACTGAGATTACAGCTCCTGTTGACAGTGTAGTGTGGAGCGTTGAGGACCACTGAGATTACAGCTCCTGTTGACAGTGTAATGTGGGTGTTGAGGACCACTGAGATTACAGCTCCTGTTGACAGTGTAATGTGGGTGTTGAGGACCACTGAGATTACAGCTCCTGTTGACAGTGTAATGTGGGTGTTGAGGACCACTGAGATTACAGCTCCTGTTGACAGTGTAATGTGGGTGTTGAGGACCACTGAGATTACAGCTCCTGTTGACAGTGTAATGTGGGTGTTGAGGACCACTGAGATTACAGCTCCTGTTGACAGTGTAATGTGGGTGTTGAGGACCACTGAGATTACAGCTCCTGTTGACAGTGTAGTGTGGAGCGTTGAGGACCACTGAGATTACAGCTCCTGTTGACAGTGTAATGTGGGTGTTGAGGACCACTGAGATTACAGCTCCTATTGACAGTGTAGTGTGGAGCGTTGAGGACCACTGAGATTACAGCTCCTGTTGACAGTGTAATGTGGGTGTTGAGGACCACTGAGATTACAGCTCCTGTTGACAGTGTAGTGTGGAGCGTTGAGGACCACTGAGATTACAGCTCCTGTTGACAGTGTAATGTGGGGCGTTGAGGACCACTGAGATTACAGCTCCTGTTGACAGTGTAGTGTGGGGCGTTGAGGACCACTGAGATTACAGCTCCTGTTGACAGTGTAATGTGGGTGTTGAGGACCACTGAGATTACAGCTCCTGTTGACAGTGTAGTGTGGAGCGTTGAGGACCACTGAGATTACAGCTCCTGTTGACAGTGTAATGTGGGTGTTGAGGACCACTGAGATTACAGCTCCTGTTGACAGTGTAGTGTGGAGCGTTGAGGACCACTGAGATTACAGATCCTGTTGACAGTGTAGTGTGGGTGTTGAGGACCACTGAGATTACAGCTCCTGTTGACAGTGTAATGTGGGTGTTGAGGACCACTGAGATTACAGCTCCTGTTGACAGTGTAATGTGGGTGTTGAGGACCACTTTTGAGATTACAGATCCTGTTGACAGTGTAATGTGGGTGTTGAGGACCACTGAGATTACAGCTCCTGTTGACAGTGTAATGTGGGTGTTGAGGACCACTGAGATTACAGCTCCTGTTGACAGTGTAATGTGGGTGTTGAGGACCACTGAGATTACAGCTCCTGTTGACGGTGTAATGTGGGTGTTGAGGACCACTGAGATTACAGCTCCTGTTGACGGTGTAATGTGGGTGTTGAGGACCACTGAGATTACAGCTCCTGTTGACAGTGTAATGTGGGTGTTGAGGACCACTGAGATTACAGCTCCTGTTGACAGTGTAGTGTGGCTGTTGAGGACCTCTGAGATTACAGCTCCTGTTGACAGTGTAGTGTGGGGCGTTGAGGACCACTGAGATTACAGCTCCTGTTGACAGTGTAGTGTGGAGCGTTGAGGACCACTGAGATTACAGCTCCTGTTGACAGTGTAGTGTGGAGCGTTGAGGACCACTGAGATTACAGCTCCTGTTGACAGTGTAATGTGGGCGTTGAGGACCACTGAGATTACAGCTCCTGTTGACAGTGTAATGTGGGCGTTGAGGACCACTGAGATTACAGCTCCTGTTGACAGTGTAATGTGGGCGTTGAGGACCACTGAGATTACAGCTCCTGTTGACAGTGTAATGTGGGTGTTGAGGACCACTGAGATTACAGCTCCTGTTGACAGTGTAATGTGGGTGTTGAGGACCACTGAGATTACAGCTCCTGTTGACAGTGTAGTGTGGAGCGTTGTGGACCACTGAGATTACAGCTCCTGTTGACAGTGTAGTGTGGAGCGTTGAGGACCACTTTGAGATTACAGCTCCTGTTGACAGTGTAATGTGGGTGTTGAGGACCACTGAGATTACAGCTCCTGTTGACAGTGTAATGTGGGTGTTGAGGACCACTGAGATTACAGCTCCTGTTGACAGTGTAGTGTGGAGCGTTGAGGACCACTGAGATTACAGATCCTGTTGACAGTGTAGTGTGGGTGTTGAGGACCACTGAGATTACAGCTCCTGTTGACAGTGTAATGTGGGTGTTGAGGACCACTGAGATTACAGCTCCTGTTGACAGTGTAATGTGGGTGTTGAGGACCACTTTGAGATTACAGATCCTGTTGACAGTGTAATGTGGGTGTTGAGGACCACTGAGATTACAGCTCCTGTTGACAGTGTAATGTGGGTGTTGAGGACCACTGAGATTACAGCTCCTGTTGACAGTGTAATGTGGGTGTTGAGGACCACTGAGATTACAGCTCCTGTTGACGGTGTAATGTGGGTGTTGAGGACCACTGAGATTACAGCTCCTGTTGACGGTGTAATGTGGGTGTTGAGGACCACTGAGATTACAGCTCCTGTTGACAGTGTAGTGTGGAGCGTTGAGGACCACTTTGAGATTACAGCTCCTGTTGACAGTGTAATGTGGGTGTTGAGGACCACTGAGATTACAGCTCCTGTTGACAGTGTAATGTGGGTGTTGAGGACCACTGAGATTACAGCTCCTGTTGACGGTAGAGTGTGGAGCGTTGAGGACCACTGAGATTACAGCTCCTATTGACAGTGTAATGTGGGCGTTGAGGACCACTGAGATTACAGCTCCTGTTGACAGTGTAATGTGGGTGTTGAGGACCTCTGAGATTACAGCTCCTGTTGACAGTGTAGTGTGGGGCGTTGAGGACCACTGAGATTACAGCTCCTGTTGACAGTGTAGTGTGGAGCGTTGAGGACCACTGAGATTACAGCTCCTGTTGACAGTGTAGTGTGGAGCGTTGAGGACCACTGAGATTACAGCTCCTGTTGACAGTGTAATGTGGGTGTTGAGGACCACTGAGATTACAGCTCCTGTTGACAGTGTAGTGTGGCTGTTGAGGACCTCTGAGATTACAGCTCCTGTTGACAGTGTAGTGTGGGGCGTTGAGGACCACTGAGATTACAGCTCCTGTTGACAGTGTAGTGTGGAGCGTTGAGGACCACTGAGATTACAGCTCCTGTTGACAGTGTAGTGTGGAGCGTTGAGGACCACTGAGATTACAGCTCCTGTTGACAGTGTAATGTGGGCGTTGAGGACCACTGAGATTACAGCTCCTGTTGACAGTGTAATGTGGGCGTTGAGGACCACTGAGATTACAGCTCCTGTTGACAGTGTAATGTGGGCGTTGAGGACCACTGAGATTACAGCTCCTGTTGACAGTGTAATGTGGGTGTTGAGGACCACTGAGATTACAGCTCCTGTTGACAGTGTAATGTGGGTGTTGAGGACCACTGAGATTACAGCTCCTGTTGACAGTGTAATGTGGGTCCTGTTGACGGTGTAATTGGCTAAAATAGGCTTTAATGAGGACTTCTGTTGGGGAAATATGCTAACCAGGAAAATCCATTCATGAACGATGTGTTCAGTTTTGTTTGTGTTGCTCTGGTCCTGTCTGACTGTGTCAGCGTTGTTGGTATGGTTACAGTGGCCTCCTATCTAGTTCACCCTATCCCCTATGTGTCCTGGTCTACTGTAGTGTACTATATAGGGAATAGGGGGCCATTTGGTCCCTGGTCTACTCTAGTGTACTATATAGGGAATAGGGTGGGTCCTGGTCTACTGTAGTGTACTATATAGGGAATAGGGTGGGTCCTGGTCTACAGTAGTGTACTATATAGGGAATAGGCTGGGTCCTGGTCTACTGTAGTGTACTATATAGGGAATAGGGGGCCATTTGGTCCCTGGTCTACTGTAGTGTACTATATAGGGAATAGGGTGGGTCCTGGTCTACTGTAGTGTACTATATAGGGAATAGGGGGCCATTTGGTCCCTGATCTACTGTAGTGTACTATATAGGGAATAGGGTGGGTCCTGGTCTACTGTAGTGTACTATATAGGGAATAGGGTGGGTCCTGGTCTACTGTAGTGTACTATATAGGGAATAGGGGGCCATTTGGTCCCTGGTCTACTGTAGTGTACTATATAGGGAATAGGGTGAGTCCCTGGTCTACTGTAGTGTACTATATAGGGAATAGGGTGAGTCCCTGGTCAACTGTAGTGTACTATATAGGGAATAGGGGGCCATTTGGTCCCTGGTCTACTGTAGTGTACTATATAGGGAATAGGGTAAGTCCCTGGTCTACAGTAGTGTACTATATAGGGAATAGGGGGCCATTAGGGACGCGGACTCTGTGTGTATTTTATAAAGAGCTGGCGTATACTGTCTTGAGATTCCTCTCCCATTCCTCTAATCATGTCTGCTTCTCTCTTAGCATGGCTAGATTACTGCTGGAATGCACAGCACAAATATCTGCTGGAAAGTCATGAAACAATTTTAAAACCAGGACTAAAACCAACAAAAATCCAAAAATATAAAAATGTGGGGTTTTTGGATTCATTCAGAAATCTATTTTTATCTCGACATGTTTTGTTGTTTTGATCTATCAGGAAACTAGATCAAACCAGATGGAAGTGAATGTCTTGGATGTATTTGTCCTATTGCATGTAGACTGTGTTTACCAGGTTCCTACATGTTATATGAATTCTAGGTGTCGGGGTGTGTGGACATGCTGCTGAGCTGAGCCCATGTGAAGTTAAGTCAGCCCTAAGACATTGTCTATGTACAAATCAACCTCGTTCTGTTGTACGTCGCTGTGAAGCCAGTCTTTGTCCAACTCTTCCTGACATTATTATTGTTGTTACATGTATAAGGGAAGGTTTAAATCTTTCCATTTTCATACCAGGCTCCTATGGGAATTATGGGAAACGTAGTTATTAATAGGCCTGGTAAGGACTCTATGTTCGTTGGAAGAGTAAGCTGAGGCTGTAAGGAAACCTGGACCGGAACGGCCCGACGACCGAACGGCCCGACGACCGGAACGGCCCGACGACCGGAACGGAACAGCCCGACGGCCGGAACGGCCCAACAAGCTAGATTAGACCAGTAGAACTACTTAACGGTTGGCTTCTAGAATAACCAGGAAGGAAGGAACATGCTGTCCTGTTAGTTCTATACTAGCTATTTGTAGTTCTGTGTAGGCTATTTGTAGTTCTGTGTAGGCTATTTGTAGTTCTGTGTAGGCTATTTGTAGTTCTGTGTAGGCTATTTGTAGTTCTGTGTAGGCTATTTGTAGTTCTGTGTAGGCTATTTGTAGTTCTGTGTAGGCTATTTGTAGTTCTGTGTAGGCTATTTGTAGTTCTGTGTAGGCTATTTGTAGTTCTGTGTAGGCTATTTGTAGTTCTGTGTAGGCTATTTGTAGTTCTGTGTAGGCTATTTGTAGTTCTGTGTAGGCTATTTGTAGTTCTGTGTAGGCTATTTGTAGTTCTGTGTAGGCTATTTGTAGTTCTGTGTAGGCTATTTGTAGTTCTGTGTAGGCTATTTGTAGTTCTGTGTATGTCCATTCTGTCAGAGTTCAAGGAGTTTATTTGAGGAGGGGGTTTGTGTTGTAGAGGGGGTCTGTGTTCTAGAGGGGTCTGGGGTCTAGAGGGGGCTCTAGAGGGGGTCTGGGCTCTACAGGGGGTCTGGGCTCTAGAGGGGTCTGGGCTCTAGAGGGGTCTGTGGTCTAGAGGGGTCTGTGGTCTAGAGGGGGTCTGGGCTCTAGAGGGGGTCTGGGCTCTAGAGGGGGTCTGGGCTCTAGAGGGGGTCTGGGCTCTAGAGGGGGTCTGGGCTCTAGAGGGGGTCTGTGCTCTAGAGGGGGTCTGTGCTCTAGAGGGGGTCTGGGCTCTAGAGGGGGTCTGGGCTCTAGAGGGGGTCTGGGCTCTAGAGGGGGTCTGGGGTCTAGAGACTCTAAATACCTGCACTATACTGCATTTGCACTCTGTTCATCTCTCTTCATGTAGATATATTCATACTGATACTGTCCATCCGTCCATCCGCTGTATATTTGTATGTCTGCTCATTCTCTTATAGCGCCTATGTGCTAGTCAAGTTCTTCCACACCGATCTCAACAAACCATTTCTGGTGTGCCAAGCTTGTAGCGTCGTACCCAAGAAGACTTGAGGCTGTAATCGCTGCCAAAGGTGCTTCAACAAAGTACTGAGTAAAGGGTCTGAATGTAAATGTGATATTTCAGCTTGAAACATTTTTGGCAAACATTTCTAAAACACTTTTTTTTTGCTTTGTCATTATGGGGGTGTTGTGTGTAGAATTGAATACATTTTTAGAATAAGGCTGTAAAGTAACCAAAAAAAAGTCACGGGTCTGAATACTTTCCGAATCCATATTCATCTAGCTCGTCACCGTGACCTTTCACCTCTCTGTGAAGTTCATCACGACTCGTTTTCATCTGGAGCCTAATAAACGGCATGCTTTCCCCAACGAGTCGTAGTGGGACGACCAGACGTCATCGGGCGACTCCCAAGTTTACGTCGATATGACGGGTATTATATCCATATTTGAGCAGGAAAGCATTTCCACCGACATTTTTTGCGTAATTAATTTTACCGACACACAAAAAAAAAGATCCCGCCTTTTATTTTCTGTTTTCATCAGACCCGTCACGACCTGTTTTTATCCGGCATTTTATCTGCATGAAACGGTTGGATTGAAATCTGGTGACTGTCACACTTCTAAGTGGTTGTGTTCAGAAGGAGAGGAGAACGTCTACCAAGTGGTTGCGTTCAGAAGGAGAGGAGAACGTCTACCAAGTGGTTGTGTTCAGAAGGAGAGGAGAACGTCTATCAAGTGGTTGGTTCAGAAGGAGAGGAGAACGTCTACCAAGTGGTTGTGTTCAGAAGGAGAGGAGAACGTCTACCAAGTGGTTGCGTTCAGAAGGAGAGGAGAACGTCTATCAAGTGGTTGGTTCAGAAGGAGAGGAGAACGTCTATCAAGTGGTTGGTTCAGAAGGAGAGGAGAACGTCTACCAAGTGGTTGGTTCAGAAGGAGAGGAGAACGTCTAACAAGTGGTTGGTTCAGAAGGAGAGGAGAACGTCTACCAAGTGGTTGTGTTCAGAAGGAGAGGAGAACGTCTAACAAGTGGTTGGTTCAGAAGGAGAGGAGAACGTCTAAGTGGTTGCGTTCAGAAGGCTCAGTCGTGTATGTGTGGGAGAGACGTTCTGTTTTGCGGTGTGACGATGCCCGCCGTACATTTAGCTCTAAACGCCACTGCTCCTTCAGTGTCTCCCCCCCGAGAGAGAAAACCCCCAGAACGAGGCCCTGTCATCTGGCTTCAAGCTTAACACTCTCTCTAGTTAAACGGATCACAAAACATCTTGCAGAGACGACCAGAGAATTCCCCGAGATGTTGTGGTGGTGGTGGCTGTTTTTTTATAAAAAAAGAGACTAGGGCTGTGTCCCATAGAGCACCCTATTCCCTATTTTAGTGCACTAACTTTTCTAGACCCTACCGAGGGGAATAGGGTGGCGTTTTTTTTTGTGGACGCAGACTAGCTGGTAATGAAACGGTTCACATCTAGCAGAGAGAGAGAGAGTTTCTTTTGGTTTTTAGGAGACAGAGATACGACTGGGTTTGGCTTCACTTCGCTGCTTCATCACTTTTACTGCCGTCAGTGGATTCACTCCTGATGTGGATGTTCTGATTCATGCTGTGGTTCTCTAGATGATTTGAGGAGGTGCCTCCTCCCCTCCCCTCCCAGCCTCCCCTCTCCTCCCCTCCAGCCTCCCCTCTCCTCCCCTCCAGCCTCTCCTCCCCTCCAGCCTCCCCTCCAGCCTCCCCTCCCCTCCCAGCCTCCCCTCTCCTCCCCTCCAGCCTCCCCTCTCCTCCCCTCCAGCCTCCCCTCTACTCCCCTTTCCTCCAGCCTCCCCTCTCCTCCCCTCCAGCCTCCCCTCTCCTCCCCTCCAGCCTCCCCTCTACTCCCCTCCAGCCTCCCCTCTCCTCCCCTCCAGCCTCTCCTCCCCTCTCCTCCCCTCCAGCCTCCCCTCCAGCCCACCAGCCTCCCCTCCCCTCTCCTCCCCTCCAGCCTCCCCTCCCCTCCAGCCACCCCTCTCCTCCCCTCCAGCCTCCCCTCCCCTCTCCTCCCCTCCAGCCTCCCCTCCCCTCTCCTCCTCTCCAGCCTCCCCTCCCCTCTCCTCCTCTCCAGCCTTCCCCTCTCCTCCCCTCCAGCCTCTCCTCCCCTCCAGCCTCCCCTCCAGCCTCTCCTCCCCTCCAGCCTCTCCTCCCCTCCAGCCTCCCCTCTCCTCCCCTCCAGCCTCTCCTCCCCTCCAGCCTCTCCTCTCCTCCCCTCCAGCCTCCCCTCCCCTCCAGCCTCTCCTCCCCTCCCCTCCCGTTCACCACCAGGCCTTTCTTCTGCAGCAGAATTAAAGATTCCTTCCAAACTATTTCTAGTGCCTCTCTCCCTCCGTCACACATCATCCCTGCTCCTGAATTATGGGTAATAACGTCAATTAGGACGCTCGTTCACCGAGAACCTTGTTCTTTCTAACTAGCTGTTATTCCACTAGACTCTGTTCTTCTATAGAAGATCCTCAACTCAACATGTCCTTTATATATATATAAACTGTTATTAATGTAGTGGATGTCCTGATAAACTACTGAAATATACTTCATACTGTCATGCGTTTTGTTATTTTAAAAAAAAGGGCTTAAAGCCTCATTATCCAGGAGTGTAGAGTTTTTAAACAGTAGTATGGTTTGTAACCTTTAACTGCCCTGATGTCTAAGCCTGCCATCGCTTCATACCAGAAACTCTGCTCTTCTGAATGGATGCTACCATTTCTACCAGCTGTGGTTTCCCCACCCAGGAGTTCCACCCACAGACCCAGTGATTACCCCACCAGAGACCAGAGATATTGTATATGAGCCTGGCTGGGCTGGCTGGGGTTTAAGTGCTGCTCCCCTCCCCTCCCCTCCCCTCCCTCCCTCCCTCCCTCCTCCCCTCTCTCCCTGCCTCCCTCTCTCCCTCCCTCCCTCCCTCCCTCTCTCTCTCTCCTCCCCTCTCTCCCTCCCTCCCTCCCTCTCTCTCCTCCCCTCCCTCCCTCCCTCCCTCCCTCCCTCCCTCCCTCCCTCCCTCCCTCCCTCCCTCTCTCCCTCTCTCCCTCTCTCCTCTCTCCCTCCTCCCTCTCTCTCTCCTCCCCTCTCTCTCCTCCCTCTCTCCTCTCTCTCTCCCTCTCTCCCTCTCTCCCTCTCTCCTCCTCCCTCCCTCCCTCCCTCCCTCCCTCCCTCCCTCCCTCCCTCCCTCCCTCCCTCCCTCCCTCTCTCCCTCCCTCCCTCCCTCCCTCCCTCTCTCTCTCTCCTCCCCTCTCTCCCTCCCTCCCTCTCTCCCTCTCTCTCCTCCCCTCTCTCCCTCCCTCCCTCCCTCCCTCTCTCTCTCTCCTCCCTCCCTCCCTCCCTCCCTCCCTCTCTCTCCCTCCCTCCCTCCCTCCCTCCCTCCCTCCCTCCCTCCCTCCCTCCCTCCCTCCCTCCCTCCCTCCCTCCCTCCCTCCCTCCCTCCCTCCCTCTCTCCTCCCTCTCTCTCTCCTCTCTCTCTCCCTCTCTCCCTCCCTCTCTCCCTCTCTCCTCCCCTCCCTCCCTCCCTCCCTCCCTCCCTCCTGTCTGTCTGGGACAGAACAACCACACTCTACTGTTTCTACACTATCAATTTACTATGTAGTCATTTTTAGCAGATGCTCTTATACACAGAGACTTACAGTAGTAGTGAGTGTGTACATTTTTAGTACCAACGTCTGACTGGTCTAAAGTAGTGCACTAAAACCAGGGAATAGGGTGCTATTTAGGACGTAGTCGTAGATTGTGTTTTCTCCTCCTGTCTTCCTGTTGATGGACCATTTCCCTGTTGGGGGGACGGACACTGGTGTTAACACATGTTCTCTGTGAAGCTGACTGACTGTCTCCACGTTCTCCTCCTCTGTGAAGCTGACTGACTGTCCGTGTTCTCCTCTGTGAAGCTGACTGACTGTCCGTGTTTTCCTCTGTGAAGCTGACTGACTGTCCGTGTTCTCCTCTGTGAAGCTGACTGACTGTCCGTGTTCTCCTCCTCTGTGAAGCTGACTGACTGTCCGTGTTCTCCTCCTCTGTGAAGCTGACTGACTGTCCGTGTTCTCCTCTGTGAAGCTGACTGACTGTCCGTGTTCTCCTCTGTGAAGCTGGGTCCACAAAGGGAGAAGTGGAGCTGGTAAAATACAGCAGGCTGTGGCAGTTTGTAATCAGATCGCCCAGACTGGATAATCTCTGTTCAAATGCCGTCCGGAAATCTTTCCTTTGATTCGGCAGCTTGCGGAGAGCAAATGGCTTACAGAGATTCCTCAGCATGAAGCCGTCTGATCAGCAAGCAGGGCAGGGGAGGAGAGGGGAGGAGGGCTGGGCCTCTTCTTCAGGAGAGAGGAGGAGGAGGAGGAGGAGGAGGAGGAGAGAAGAAATGCAGTTTAGACATTTTGTATTGTTTAATTTTCAACCCCTTTTAGCTACTGACTTGTCCCTGATCCTCTGGCCTGTTCTGCCGCTGCAGTGACGTGTTTTAGAGTTTATACCTCAGGTTGTGAGTCAGGGCATCAAGCTGTCCCTGTCCCTGGCCCTGTCTCTGTCCCTAACCCTGTCCCTAACCCTGTCCCTAACCCTGTCCCTAACCCTGTCCCTAACCCTGTCCTGGCCCTAGCCCTGTCCCTGACCCTGTCCCTATCCCTGTCCCTGTCCCTGGCCCTGTCCCTAACCCTGTCCCTAACCCTGTCCTGTCCCTAACCCTGTCCTGTCCCTAACCCTGTCCTGGCCCTGTCCCTGGCCTTGTCCCTAGCCCTGTCCCTAGCCCTGTCCCTAGCCCTGTCCCTAGCCCTGTCCCTGTCCCTAGCCCTGTCCCTGGCCCTAGCCCTGTCCCTAGCCCTGTCCCTGGCCCTGTCCCTGTCCCTAACCCTGTCCTGGCCCTAGCCCTGGCCCTGTCCCTGACCCTGTCCCTAGCCCTGTCCCTAGCCCTGGCCCTGTCCCTGACCCTGTCCCTAGCCCTGTCCCTGGCCCTGTCCCTGGCCCTGTCCCTAGCCCTGTCCCTAGCCCTGTCCCTAGCCCTGTCCCTAGCCCTGTCCCTAGCCCTGTCCCTAGCCCTGTCCCTAGCCCTGTTCCTGTCCCTAGCCCTGTCCCTAGCCCTGTCCCTGACCCTAACCCTGTCCCTAGCCCTGTCCCTTTCCCTGCAGTGATGTGAGGGAAGAAGCTGATGTGTTTATATGGAGACACACACACACACACACACTCACTCATTGAGTGAAAATGAGAGTTGACTTCAGGCCGGGGGTCCTCTGTTAGTACTACAGTACTCCTCTGTTAGTACTACAGTACTCCTCTGTTAGTACTACAGTACTCCTCTGGGAGTACTACAGTACTCCTCTGTTAGTACTACAGTACTCCTCTGTTAGTACTACAGTACTCCTCTGGGGGTACTCTGTTAGTACTACAGTACTCTGTTAGTACTACAGTACTCTGTTAGTACTACAGTACTACTCTGTTAGTACTACAGTACTCCTCTGTTAGTACTACAGTACTCCTCTGTTAGTACTACAGTACTCCTCTGTTAGTACTACAGTACTACTCTGTTAGTACTACAGTACTACTCTGTTAGTACTACAGTACTACTCTGTTAGGACCCCCAGAGGAGGAGTACTGTAGTACTTTCTCTGCTGTTAAGGTTTGTAGTCTAGACTCGGTTGAAGTTAAATAGATGTCTTTTCCAATTCATAATATCTGTCCGTTTAGCAGACTCTTCTACACAAAACAACTTATTGATGCGTCGTCTGTGGTGGTATTGTCCTGTTGTAATGTTATGCCTCACGGCCAGGTCCTTATTGATGCGTCGTCTGTGGTGGTATTGTCCTGTTGTAATGTTATGCCTCACGGCCAGGTCCTTATTGATGCATCGTCTGTGGTGGTATTGTCCTGCTGTAATGTTATGCCTCACGGCCTGGTCCTTATTGATGCGTCGTCTGTGGTGGTATTGTCCTGTTGTAATGTTATGCCACACGGCCAGGTCCTTATTGATGCGTCGTCTGTGGTGGTATTGTCCTGTTGTAATGTTATGCCACACGGCCAGGTCCTTATTGATGCGTCGTCTGTGGTGGTATTGTCCTGTTGTAATGTTATGCCTCACGGCCTGGTCCTTATTGATGCGTCGTCTGTGGTGGTATTGTCCTGTTGTAATGTTATGCCTCACGGCCAGGTCCTTATTGATGCGTCGTCTGTGGTGGTATTGTCCTGTTGTAATGTTATGCCTCACGGCCAGGTCCTTATTGATGCGTCGTCTGTGGTGATATTGTCCTGTTGTAATGTTATGCCTCACGGCCAGGTCCTTATTGATGCGTCGTCTGTGGTGGTATTGTCCTGTTTTTACTGTTGTAATGTTATGCCTCACGGCCAGGTCCTTATTGATGCGTCGTCTGTGGTGGTATTGTCCTGTTGTAATGTTATGCCTCACGGCCAGGTCCTTATTGATGCGTCGTCTGTGGTGGTATTGTCCTGTTGTAATGTTATGCCTCACGGCCAGGTCCTTATTGATGCGTCGTCTGTGGTGGTATTGTCCTGTTGTAATGTTATGCCACACGGCCAGGTCCTTATTGATGCGTCGTCTGTGGTGGTATTGTCCTGTTGTAATGTTATGCCTCACGGCCAGGTCCTTATTGATGCGTCGTCTGTGGTGGTATTGTCCTGTTGTAATGTTATGTCTCACGGCCAGGTCCTTATTGATGTGTCGTCTGTGGTGGTATTGTCCTGCTGTAATGTTATGCCTCACGGCCAGGTCCTTATTGATGCATCGTCTGTGGTGGTATTGTCCTGTTTTTACTGTTGTAATGTTATGCCACACGGCCAGGTCCTTATTGATGCATCGTCTGTGGTGGTATTGTCCTGTTGTAATGTTATGCCTCACGGCCAGGTCCTTATTGATGCATCGTCTGTGGTGGTATTGTCCTGTTTTTACTGTTGTAATGTTATGTCTCACGGCCAGGTCCTTATTGATGCATCGTCTGTGGTGGTATTGGCCTGTTGTAATGTTATGCCTCACGGCCAGGTCCTTATTGATGCATCGTCTGTGGTGGTATTGTCCTGTTGTAATGTTATGCCTCACGGCCAGGTCCTTATTGATGCGTCGTCTGTGGTGGTATTGTCCTGTTGTAATGTTATGCCTCACGGCCAGGTCCTTATTGATGCGTCGTCTGTGGTGGTATTGTCCTGTTGTAATGTTATGCCTCACGGCCAGGTCCTTATTGATGCGTCGTCTGTGGTGGTATTGTCCTGTTGTAATGTTATGCCTCACGGCCAGGTCCTTATTGATGCGTCGTCTGTGGTGGTATTGTCCTGTTGTAATGTTATGCCTCACGGCCAGGTCCTTATTGATGCGTTGTCTGTGGTGGTATTGTCCTGTTGTAATGTTATGCCTCACGGCCAGGTCCTTATTGATGCGTCGTCTGTGGTGGTATTGTCCTGTTGTAATGTTATGCCTCACGGCCAGGTCCTTATTGATGCGTCGTCTGTGGTGGTATTGTCCTGTTGTAATGTTATGCCTCACGGCCAGGTCCTTATTGATGCGTCGTCTGTGGTGGTATTGTCCTGTTGTAATGTTATGCCTCACGGCCAGGTCCTTATTGATGCGTCGTCTGTGGTGGTATTGTCCTGTTGTAATGTTATGCCACACGGCCAGGTCCTTATTGATGCGTCGTCTGTGGTGGTATTGTCCTGTTGTAATGTTATGCCTCACGGCCAGGTCCTTATTGATGCGTCGTCTGTGGTGGTATTGTCCTGTTTTTACTGTTGTAATGTTATGCCTCACGGCCAGGTCCTTATTGATGCGTCGTCTGTGGTGGTATTGTCCTGTTTTTACTGTTGTAATGTTATGCCTCACGGCCAGGTCTCCTTATTGTACATGATCATTAGTTCTCAATAGAGTTTTCTCCTTTTAATAAAAGTGGAAATAATAAATAAATCTAAATCTACAGATGGCCACCGATGGTGAAGTGTGTCTCTTTAGTTTCCTGGTAATGACTCAGAGGGTTTTTTTAGTAAGCCGGTGTGTTGAAGGAGGTGTGTTCATCGTGGTCAGACTTACAGTAGACTGTGGTTATGGTTACTGCTCTCTCCTCAGACAGACAGGGAGGGAGGGAGGGAGGGAGGAGGGAGAGAGAGAGAGAGAGAGAGAGAGAGAGAGAGAGAGAGAGAGAGAGAGAGAGAGAGAGAGAGAGAGAGAGAGAGAGAGAGAGAGAGAGAGAGAGAGAGAGAGAGAGAGAGAGAGAGAGAGAGAGAGAGAGAGAGAGAGAGAGAGAGAGAGAGAGAGAGAGAGAGAGAGAGAGAGAGAGAGAGAGAGAGAGAGAGAGAGAGAGAGAGAGAGAGAGAGAGAGAGAGAGAGAGAGAGAGAGAGAGAGAGAGAGAGAGAGAGAGAGAGAGAGACGCCACTGAAGTCGTGATCAATACATGGTGTACCGGATGCTCTTCGCTACAGACTAATCCTTCTCCCAGAGGCCATCCGGACAGCGGGCCTGCTCTTCGCTCCATTTTACTGCAGTCTTACAGATTACATCGAGTTAAAGGGAATCTGCATTGGGGTTTTAGGGGTTAAGGGCCTTCCGTTATATTTAAGGGGGTTAGGGGTCCTGTATTACGCTTGGTTGAGCTTACATTGGGTTTCGGGGTTTAGAGGAGTTTGTCGTTGCGGTTAGGGAAAATGGGATGTTGGTTCCAATCTGTTTTAGTTGATGTGTATGTAATAGTTTTAGATCTGGGAGCTGGCGTACTTCTCTCTTTGGACTGTAGGATCATCTTCACACTACAACTTTTAGGGCCAGTTTCCCGGATTAATCCCCATTCCTGGACTACAGAGAACTTCATTTTGATGTCCTTTTTTAGTCCCATATTTTTTGGTCCACGAGTTTTTAATCTACAGTTGAAGTCGGGAAGTTTACCTACACTTAGGTTGGAGTCATTAAAACTAGTTTTTTCAACCACTCAACAAATTTCTTGTTAACAAACTATAGTTTTGGCAAGTCGGTTAGGACATCTACTTTCTGCATGACACAAAGTAATTTTTCCAACAGTTGATTTACAGACAGATGATTTGACTTATAATTCACTGTATCACAATTCCAGTGGGTTCAGAAGTTTACATACATTAGCTTGACTGTGTCTTATAAACAGCTTGGAAAATTCCAGAAAATGATGTCATGGCTTTAGAAGCTTCTGATAGGCTAATTAACATCATTTGAGTCAATTGGAGGTGAACCTGTCGATGTATTTCAAGGCCTACCTTCAAACTCAGTGCCTCTTTGCTTGACATCATGGGAAAATCAAAAGAAATCAGCCAAGACCTCAGAAAAAAAAAATTGTAGACCTCCACAAGTCTGGTTCATCCTTGGGAGCAATTCCCAAACGCCTGAAGGTACCACGTTCATCTGTACAAACAATAGTACTTAAGTATAAACACCATGGGGCCACGCAGCCGTCATACCGCTCAGGAAGGAGACGCGTTCTGTCTCCTAGAGATGAACATACTTTGGTACGAAAAGTGCTAATCAATCCCAGAACAACAGTAAAGGACCTTGTGAAGATGCTGGAGGAAACAGGTGCAAAAGTATCTATATCCACAGTAAAACGAGTCCTATTTCGACATAACCTGAAAGGCCGCTCAGCAAGGAAGAAGCCACTGCTCCAAAACCGCCATAAAAAAGCCAGTCTACGGTTTGCAACTGCACATGGGGACAAAGATCGTACTTTTTGGGGGAAATGTCCTCTGGTCTGATGAAACAAAAATAGAACTGTTTGGCCATAATGACCATCGTTATGTTTGGAGGAAAAAGGGGGAGGCTTGCAAGCCGAAGAACACCATCCCAACTGTGAAGCACGGGGGTGGCAGCATCATGTTGTGGGGGTGCTTTGCTGCAGGAGGGACTGGTGCACTTCACAAAATAGATGGCATCATGAGGAATGAAAATGATGTGGATATATTGAAGCAACATCTCAAGACATCAGTCAGGAAGTTAAAACTTGGTCGCAAATGGGTCTTCCAAATGGACAATGACCCCAAGCATAGTTCCAAAGTTGTGGCAAAATGGCTTAAGGACAACAAAGTCAAGGTATTGGAGTGGCCATCACAAAGCCCTGACCTCAATCCCATAGAACATTTGTGGGCAGAACTGAAAAAGCGTGTGCGAGCAAGGAGGCCTACAAACCTGACTCAGTTACACCAGCTCTGTCAGGAAGAACTTTTTTGTGGGAAGCTTGTGGAAGGCTACCTGAAATGTTTGACCCAAGTTAAACAATTTAAAGGCAATGCTAGCAAATACTAATTGAGTGTATGTAAACTTCTGACCCACTGGGAATGTGATGAAATAAATAAAAGCTGAAATAAATCATTCTCTCTACTATTATTCTGACATTTCACATTCTTAAAATAAAGTGGTGATCCTAACTGACCTAAGACAGTGAATTCTTACTAGGATTAAATGTCAGGAATTGTGGAAAAACTGAGTTGAAATGTTTTTGGCTAAGGTGTATGTAAACTTCCGACTTCAACTGTATGTCCGGGAAACCAGCCCGTATATGTTGGACGTGGTTAGAATTGTCTAGTTCTGTGAAGGGAACACATTTGAAGAGAGAGTCCAGTGGAAGTCCGTGTAGAAGTGTCTCAGTGAAAAATCCTATGGTTGTATGGTGCTGTGTTCCTCAAACTGTGGGTGGTCTGTACGTCCCAGGCTGAGTGGTCTGTGCGTCCCAGGCTGAGTGGTCTGTGCGTCCCAGGCTGAGTGGTCTGTGCGTCCCAGGCTGAGTGGTCTGTGCGTCCCAGGCTGAGTGGTCTGTGCGTCCCAGGCTGAGTGGTCTGTGCGTCCCAGGCTGAGTGGTCTGTGCGTCCCAGGCTGAGTGGTCTGTGCGTCCCAGGCTGAGTGGTCTGTGCGTCCCAGGCTGAGTGGTCTGTGCGTCCCAGGCTGAGTGGTCTGTGCGTCCCAGGCTGAGTGGTCTGTGCGTCCCAGGCTGAGTGGTCTGTGCGTCCCAGGCTGAGTGGTCTGTGCGTCCCAGGCTGAGTGGTCTGTGCGTCCCAGGCTGAGTGGTAACTCCATGCAGCAGACCCTCTGACCCCAGAGTCATTATAGCAGTGATGACTGACCATATAAGGCAGGACATTTTTGATTCGATTCTTCCTAACCATTAACCTCTGGGCCAGTGGGACGTTAGCGTCCCACTCTAGTCAACAGCCAGTGGAATCGCGTGGCGCGAAATACAAATACCTCAAAATGCTATAACTTCAATTTCTCAAACATATGACTATTTTACGCCATTTTAAAGACAAGACTCTCGTTAATCTAACCACATTGTCCGATTTCAAAAAGGCTTTACAGCCAGCCAGAAATAACCATACAGCCATTTTCAAAGCAAGCATATATGTCACAAAAACCAAAAACACAGCTAAATGCAGCACTAACCTTTGATCTTCATCAGATGACTCTCCTAGGACATTATGTTATGCAATACATGCATGTTTTGTTCAATCAAGTTCATATTTATATCAAAAACCAGCTTTTTACATTAGCATGTGATGTTCAGAACTAGCATACCCCCCCGCAAACCTCCGGTGAATTTACTAAATTACTCATGATAAACATTGACAAAATACATAACAATTATTTTAAGAATTATAGATACAGAACTCCTTTATGCAAACGCTATGTCAGATTTTAAAATAGCTTTTCGGCGAAAAGCACATTTTGCAATATTCTGAGTACATAGCTCGGCCATCACAGGCTAGCTAATTTGACACCCACCAAGTTTCGGGCAACCTAAACTCAGAATTACTATTAGAAAAATTGGATTACCTTTGCTGTTCTTCTTCAGAATGCACTCCCAGAACTTCTACTTCAACAACAAATGTTGTTTTGGTTCCAAATAATCCATAGTTATATCCAAATACCTCCGTTTTGTTCGTGCGTTCAGGTCACTATCTGAAGGGTAACGCGCGAGCGCATTTCGTGACAAAAACATTCTAAATATTCCATTACCGTACTTAGAAGCATGTCAAACGCTGTTTAAAATAAATGTTTATGCTATTTTTCTCGTAAAATAGCGATAATATTCCAACCGGACAACGTTGTATTCATTCAATGGCTGAAAGAAAAAAAATGGAGAAGTCTCGTGAACGCGCATCTCAGTCTCACTGTCCCCAGGCAGGCCACTTACAAACTCTGCTGCTGTACTTTACCCAGAGACAGGAGACACGTCATTCCGCTTTCTGAACGCTTTAGAGAGCCAATGGAAGCCTTAGAAAGTGTCACGTAACAGCACAGATGCTGTAATGTCGATAGAGATGCAACAGAAGGACAACAAATTGTCAGACACGGCACTTCCTGCATGGAATCTTCTCAGGTTTTGGTCTGCCGTATGAGTTCTGTTATACTCACAGACACCATTCAAACAGTTTTAGAAACTTTAGCGTGTTGTCTATCCAAATCTACTAATTATATGCATATTCTCATTTCTGGGCAAGAGTAGTAACCAGTTTAAATCGGGTATGTTTTTTATCCGGCCGTGAAAATACTGCCCCCTAGCCCCAACAGTTTAAACCCAGTGGTGTGCTCGTAGGGAAAGTCCCAGTGCTACTTGATTCAGGCTAAAACACAATTTTTTTCC
>NW_025550630.1:77500-85000 GCF_905237065.1 Salmo salar
TACACTGTAGTGATGTATCCCTAATACACTGTAGTGATGTATCATATGCCTAATACACTGTAGTGATGTATCATATCCCTAATACACTGTAGTGATGTATCCCTAATACACTGTAGTGATGTATCCCTAATACACTGTAGTGATGTATCATATCCCTAATACACTGTAGTGATGTATCATATCCCTAATACACTGTAGTGATGTATCATATCCCTAATACACTGTAGTGATGTATCATATCTCTAATACACTGTAGTGATGTATCATATCCCTAATACACTGTAGTGATGTATCATATCCCTAATACACTGTAGTGATATATCATATCCCTAATACACTGTAGTGATGTATCATATCCCTAATACACTGTAGTGATGTATCATATCCCTAATACACTGTAGTGATGTATCATATCCCTAATACACTGTAGTGATGTATCCCTAATACACTGTAGTGATGTTATATCCCTAATACACTGTAGTGATGTATCATATCCCTAATACACTGTAGTGATGTGTCATATCCCTAATACACTGTAGTGATGTGTCATATCCCTAATACACTGTAGTGATGTATCATATCCCTAATACACTGTAGTGATGTATCATATCCCTAATACACTGTAGTGATGTATCCCTAATACACTGTAGTGATGTATCCCTAATACACTGTAGTGATGTATCATATCTCTAATACACTGTCGTGATGTATCATATCCCTAATACACTGTAGTGATGTATCATATCCCTAATACACTGTAGTGATGTATCATATCTCTAATACACTGTAGTGATGTGTCATATCCCTAATACACTGTAGTGATGTATCATATCCCTAATACACTGTAGTGATGTATCATATCCCTAATACACTGTAGTGATGTATCATATCCCTAATACACTGTAGTGATGTATCATATCCCTAATACACTGTAGTGATGTATCCCTAATACACTGTAGTGATGTATCATATCCCTAATACACTGTAGTGATGTATCTCTAATACACTGTAGTGATGTATCGTATCCCTAATAGACTGTAGTGATGTATCCCTAATACACTGTAGTGATGTATCCCTAATACACTGTAGTGATGTATCCCTAATACACTGTAGTGATGTATCCCTAATACACTGTAGTGATGTATCATATCCCTAATACACTGTAGTGAAGTATCCCTAATACACTGTAGTGATGTATCATATCTCTAATACACTGTAGTGATGTATCATATCCCTAATACACTGTAGTGATGTATCATATCCCTAATACACTGTAGTGATGTATCATATCCCTAATACACTGTAGTGATGTATCATATCCCTAATACACTGTAGTGATGTATCCCTAATACACTGTAGTGATGTATCTCTAATACACTGTAGTGATGTATCTCTAATACACTGTAGTGATGTATCTCTAATACACTGTAGTGATGTATCTCTAATACACTGTAGTGATGTATCTCTAA
Organism: Salmo salar; assembly: GCF_905237065.1. Lineage (NCBI taxonomy): Eukaryota > Metazoa > Chordata > Actinopteri > Salmoniformes > Salmonidae > Salmo > Salmo salar. Next base: position 78,970 of record NW_025550630.1, read on the forward strand.
TACACTGTAGTGATGTATCTCTAATACACTGTAGTGATGTATCTCTAATACACTGTAGTGATGTATCTCTAATACACTGTAGTGATGTATCCCTAATACACTGTAGTGATGTATCCCTAATACACTGTAGTGATGTATCCCTAATACACTGTAGTGATGTATCCCTAATACACTGTAGTGATGTATACCTAATACACTGTAGTGATGTATACCTAATACACTGTAGTGATGTATCCCTAATACACTGTAGTGATGTATCCCTAATACACTGTAGTGATGTATCCCTAATACACTGTAGTGATGTATCTCCCTAATACACTGTAGTGATGTCCTAATACACTGTAGTGATGTATCCCTAATACACTGTAGTGATGTATCCCTAATACACTGTAGTGATGTATCCCTAATACACTGTAGTGATGTATCCCTAATACACTGTAGTGATGTATCATATCCCTAATACACTGTAGTGATGTATCCCTAATACACTGTAGTGATGTATCCCTAATACACTGTAGTGATGTATCCCTAATACACTGTAGTGATGTATCATATCCTTAATACACTGTAGTGATGTATCATATCCTTAATACACTGTAGTGATGTATCATATCCTTAATACACTGTAGTGATGTATCATATCCTTAATACACTGTAGTGATGTATCCCTAATACACTGTAGTGATGTATCTCTAATACACTGTAGTGATGTATCTCTAATACACTGTAGTGATGTATCTCTAATACACTGTAGTGATGTATCATATCCCTAATACACTGTAGTGATGTATCATATCCTTAATACACTGTAGTGATGTATCATATCCCTAATACACTGTAGTGATGTATCCCTAATACACTGTAGTGATGTATCCCTAATACACTGTAGTGATGTATCATATCTCTAATACACTGTAGTGATGTATCCCTAATACACTGTCGTGATGTATCCCTAATACACTGTAGTGATGTATCATATCCCTAATACACTGTAGTGATGTATCATATCCCTAATACACTGTAGTGATGTATCATATCCCTAATACACTGTAGTGATGTATCCCTAATACACTGTAGTGATGTATCCCTAATACACTGTAGTGATGTATCATATCCCTAATACACTGTAGTGATGTATACCTAATACACTGTAGTGATGTATACCTAATACACTGTAGTGATGTATCATATCCCTAATACACTGTAGTGATGTATCATATCCCTAATACACTGTAGTGATGTATCATATCCCTAATACACTGTAGTGATGTATCATATCCCTAATACACTGTAGTGATGTATCATATCCCTAATACACTGTAGTGATGTATCATATCTCTAATACACTGTAGTGATGTATCCCTTATACACTGTAGTGATGTATCATATCCCTAATACACTGTAGTGATGTATCATATCCCTAATACACTGTAGTGATGTATCATATCCCTAATACACTGTAGTGATGTATCATATCTCTAATACACTGTAGTGATGTATCCCTAATACACTGTAGTGATGTATCATATCCCTAATACACTGTAGTGATGTATACCTAATACACTGTAGTGATGTATACCTAATACACTGTAGTGATGTATCATATCCCTAATACACTGTAGTGATGTATCATATCCCTAATACACTGTAGTGATGTATACCTAATACACTGTAGTGATGTATACCTAATACACTGTAGTGATGTATCCCTAATACACTGTAGTGATGTATCATATCCCTAATACACTGTAGTGATGTATCATATCCCTAATACACTGTAGTGATGTATCATATCCCTAATACACTGTAGTGATGTATCATATCCCTAATACACTGTAGTGATGTATCATATCCCTAATACACTGTAGTGATGTATCATATCCCTAATACACTGTAGTGATGTATCATATCCCTAATACACTGTAGTGATGTATCATATCTCTAATACACTGTAGTGATGTATCCCTTATACACTGTAGTGATGTATCATATCCCTAATACACTGTAGTGATGTATCATATCCCTAATACACTGTAGTGATGTATCATATCCCTAATACACTGTAGTGATGTATCATATCCCTAATACACTGTAGTGATGTATCATATCCCTAATACACTGTAGTGATGTATCATATCCCTAATACACTGTAGTGATGTATCATATCCCTAATACACTGTAGTGATGTATCATATCCCTAATACACTGTAGTGATGTATCATATCTCTAATACACTGTAGTGATGTATCATATCCCTAATACACTGTAGTGATGTATCATATCCCTAATACACTGTAGTGATGTATCATATCCCTAATACACTGTAGGGATGTATCCCTAATAGTCTGTAGTGATGTATCATATCCCTAATACACTGTAGTGATGTATCATATCCCTAATACACTGTAGTGATGTATCATATCCCTAATGCACTGTAGTGATGTATCATATCTCTAATGCACTGTAGTGATGTATCGTATCCCTAATACACTGTAGTGATGTATCGTATCCCTAATACACTGTAGTGATGTATCGTATCCCTAATACACTGTAGTGATGTATCGTATCCCTAATACACTGTAGTGATGTATCGTATCCCTAATACACTGTAGTGATGTATCGTATCCCTAATACACTGTAGTGATGTATCGTATCCCTAATACACTGTAGTGATGTATCGTATCCCTAATGCACTGTAGTGATGTATCGTATCTCTAATACACTGTAGTGATGTATCGTATCCCTAATACACTGTAGTGATGTATCGTATCCCTAATACACTGTAGTGATGTATCGTATCCCTAATACACTGTAGTGATATATCGTATCCCTAATACACTGTAGTGATGTATCCCTAATACACTGTAGTGATGTATCCCTAATACACTGTAGTGATGTATCCCTAATACACTGTAGTGATGTATCATATCCCTAATACACTGACTGTAGTGATGTATCGTATCCCTAATACACTGACTGTAGTGATGTATCATATCCCTAATACACTGACTGTAGTGATGTATCATATCCCTAATACACTGACTGTAGTGATGTATCATATCCCTAATACACTGTAGTGATGTATCATATCTCTAATACACTGTAGTGATGTATCATATCTCTAATAAACTGTAGTGATGTATCATATCTCTAATACACTGTAGTGATGTATCATATCCCTAATACACTGTAGTGATGTATCATATCCCTAATACACTGTAGTGATGTATCTCTAATACACTGTAGTGATGTATCATATCTCTAATACACTGTAGTGATGTATCTCTAATACACTGTAGTGATGTATCATATCTCTAATACACTGTAGTGATGTATCATATCCCTAATACACTGTAGTGATGTATCATATCTCTAATACACTGTAGTGATGTATCCCTAATACACTGTAGTGATGTATCATATCCCTAATACACTGTAGTGATGTATACCTAATACACTGTAGTGATGTATCATATCCCTAATACACTGTAGTGATGTATCATATCCCTAATACACTGTAGTGATGTATCATATCCCTAATACACTGTAGTGATGTATCATATACCTAATACACTGTAGTGATGTATCATATCCCTAATACACTGTAGTGATGTATCATATCCCTAATACACTGTAGTGATGTATCATATCCCTAATACACTGTAGTGATGTATCATATCTCTAATACACTGTAGTGATGTATCCCTTATACACTGTAGTGATGTATCATATCCCTAATACACTGTAGTGATGTATCATATCCCTAATACACTGTAGTGATGTATCATATCTCTAATACACTGTAGTGATATATCATATCCCTAATACACTGTAGTGATGTATCATATCTCTAATACACTGTAGTGATGTATCCCTTATACACTGTAGTGATGTATCATATCCCTAATACACTGTAGTGATGTATCATATCCCTAATACACTGTAGTGATGTATCATATCCCTAATACACTGTAGTGATGTATCATATCCCTAATACACTGTAGTGATGTATCATATCTCTAATACACTGTAGTGATGTATCCCTAATACACTGTAGTGATGTATCATATCCCTAATACACTGTAGTGATGTATACCTAATACACTGTAGTGATGTATACCTAATACACTGTAGTGATGTATACCTATTACACTGTAGTGATGTATCATATCTCTAATACACTGTAGTGATGTATCCCTTATACACTGTAGTGATGTATCATATCCCTAATACACTGTAGTGATGTATCATATCCCTAATACACTGTAGTGATGTATCATATCCCTAATACACTGTAGTGATGTATCATATCCCTAATACACTGTAGTGATGTATCATATCTCTAATACACTGTAGTGATGTATCCCTAATACACTGTAGTGATGTATCATATCCCTAATACACTGTAGTGATGTATACCTAATACACTGTAGTGATGTATACCTAATACACTGTAGTGATGTATACCTATTACACTGTAGTGATGTATCATATCCCTAATACACTGTAGTGATGTATCATATCCCTAATACACTGTAGTGATGTATCATATCCCTAATACACTGTAGTGATGTATCATATCTCTAATACACTGTAGTGATGTATCCCTTATACACTGTAGTGATGTATCATATCCCTAATACACTGTAGTGATGTATCATATCCCTAATACACTGTAGTGATGTATCATATCTCTAATACACTGTAGTGATGTATCATATCCCTAATACACTGTAGTGATGTATCATATCTCTAATACACTGTAGTGATATATCATATCCCTAATACACTGTAGTGATGTATCATATCCCTAATACACTGTAGTGATGTATCATATCTCTAATACACTGTAGTGATGTATCCCTAATACACTGTAGTGATGTATCATATCCCTAATACACTGTAGTGATGTATCATATCCCTAATACACTGTAGTGATGTATCATATCTCTAATACACTGTAGTGATGTATCATATCCCTAATACACTGTAGTGATGTATCATATCCCTAATACACTGTAGTAATGTATCATATCCCTAATACACTGTAGGGATGTATCCCTAATAGTCTGTAGTGATGTATCATATCCCTAATACACTGTAGTGATGTATCATATCCCTAATACACTGTAGTGATGTATCATATCCCTAATACACTGTAGTGATGTATCATATCCCTAATGCACTGTAGTGATGTATCATATCTCTAATACACTGTAGTGATGTATCATATCCCTAATACACTGTAGTGATGTATCATATCCCTAATACACTGTAGTGATGTATCGTATCCCTAATACACTGTAGTGATGTATCGTATCCCTAATACACTGTAGTGATGTATCGTATCCCTAATACACTGTAGTGATGTATCGTATCCCTAATACACTGTAGTGATGTATCGTATCCCTAATACACTGTAGTGATGTATCGTATCCCTAATGCACTGTAGTGATGTATCGTATCCCTAATGCACTGTAGTGATGTATCGTATCCCTAATGCACTGTAGTGATGTATCGTATCCCTAATGCACTGTAGTGATGTATCGTATCCCTAATGCACTGTAGTGATGTATCGTATCCCTAATACACTGTAGTGATGTATCATATCCCTAATACACTGTAGTGATGTATCCCTAATACACTGTAGTGATGTATCATATCCCTAATACACTGTAGTGATGTATCATATCTCTAATACACTGTAGTGATGTATCGTATCCCTAATACACTGTAGTGATGTATCGTATCCCTAATACACTGTAGTGATGTATCGTATCCCTAATGCACTGTAGTGATATATCGTATCCCTAATACACTGTAGTGATGTATCCCTAATACACTGTAGTGATGTATCGTATCCCTAATGCACTGTAGTGATGTATCGTATCTCTAATACACTGTAGTGATGTATCGTATCCCTAATACACTGTAGTGATGTATCGTATCCCTAATACACTGTAGTGATATATCGTATCCCTAATACACTGTAGTGATGTATCCCTAATACACTGTAGTGATGTATCCCTAA
>NW_025550630.1:90000-92500 GCF_905237065.1 Salmo salar
CTCACAGCTGTAATCGCTCTTAGAGACTTTTACCCAGAAAGACTCACAGCTGTAATCGCTCTTAGAGACTTTTACCCAGAAAGACTCACAGCTGTAATCGCTCTTAGAGACTTTTTTACCCAGAAAGACTCACAGCTGTAATCGCTCTTAGAGACTTTTACCCAGAAAGACTCACAGCTGTAATCGCTCTTAGAGACTTTTTTACCCAGAAAGACTCACAGCTGTAATCGCTCTTAGAGACTTTTACCCAGAAAGACTCACAGCTGTAATCGCTCTTAGACTTTTACCCAGAAAGACTCACAGCTGTAATCGCTCTTAGAGACTTTTACCCAGAAAGACTCACAGCTGTAATCGCTCTTAGAGACTTTTACCCAGAAAGACTCACAGCTGTAATCGCTCTTAGAGACTTTTACCCAGAAAGACTCACAGCTGTAATCGCTCTTAGAGACTTTTACCCAGAAAGACTCACAGCTGTAATCGCTCTTAGAGACTTTTACCCAGAAAGACTCACAGCTGTAATCGCTCTTAGAGACTTTTACCCAGAAAGACTCACAGCTGTAATCGCTCTTAGAGACTTTTACCCAGAAAGACTCACAGCTGTAATCGCTCTTAGACTTTTTTACCCAGAAAGACTCACAGCTGTAATCGCTCTTAACTTTTTTACCCAGAAAGACTCACAGCTGTAATCGCTCTTAGAGACTTTTACCCAGAAAGACTCACAGCTGTAATCGCTCTTAGACTTTAACCCAGAAAGACTCACAGCTGTAATCGCTCTTAAAGACTTTTACCCAGAAAGACTCACAGCTGTAATCGCTCTTAGAGACTTTTACCCAGAAAGACTCACAGCTGTAATCGCTCTTAGACTTTTTTACCCAGAAAGACTCACAGCTGTAATCGCTCTTAGAGACTTTTTTACCCAGAAAGACTCACAGCTGTAATCGCTCTTAGAGACTTTTACCCAGAAAGACTCACAGCTGTAATCGCTCTTAGAGACTTTTACCCAGAAAGACTCACAGCTGTAATCGCTCTTAGAGACTTTTACCCAGAAAGACTCACAGCTGTAATCGCTCTTAGAGACTTTTACCCAGAAAGACTCACAGCTGTAATCGCTCTTAGAGACTTTTACCCAGAAAGACTCACAGCTGTAATCGCTCTTAGAGACTTTTACCCAGAAAGACTCACAGCTGTAATCGCTCTTAGAGACTTTTACCCAGAAAGACTCACAGCTGTAATCGCTCTTAGAGACTTTTACCCAGAAAGACTCACAGCTGTAATCGCTCTTAGAGACTTTTACCCAGAAAGACTCACAGCTGTAATCGCTCTTAGACTTTTTTACCCAGAAAGACTCACAGCTGTAATCGCTCTTAGAGACTTTTACCCAGAAAGACTCACAGCTGTAATCGCTCTTAGAGACTTTTACCCAGAAAGACTCACAGCTGTAATCGCTCTTAGAGACTTTTACCCAGAAAGACTCACAGCTGTAATCGCTCTTAGAGACTTTTACCCAGAAAGACTCACAGCTGTAATCGCTCTTAGAGACTTTTACCCAGAAAGACTCACAGCTGTAATCGCTCTTAGAGACTTTTACCCAGAAAGACTCACAGCTGTAATCGCTCTTAGAGACTTTTACCCAGAAAGACTCACAGCTGTAATCGCTCTTAGAGACTTTTACCCAGAAAGACTCACAGCTGTAATCGCTCTTAGAGACTTTTACCCAGAAAGACTCACAGCTGTAATCGCTCTTAAAGACTTTTACCCAGAAAGACTCACAGCTGTAATCGCTCTTAGAGACTTTTACCCAGAAAGACTCACAGCTGTAATCGCTCTTAGAGACTTTTACCCAGAAAGACTCACAGCTGTAATCGCTCTTAGAGACTTTTACCCAGAAAGACTCACAGCTGTAATCGCTCTTAGAGACTTTTACCCAGAAAGACTCACAGCTGTAATCGCTCTTAGAGACTTTTTTACCCAGAAAGACTCACAGCTGTAATCGCTCTTAGAGACTTTTACCCAGAAAGACTCACAGCTGTAATCGCTCTTAGAGACTTTTTTACCCAGAAAGACTCACAGCTGTAATCGCTCTTAGAGACTTTTACCCAGAAAGACTCACAGCTGTAATCGCTCTTAGAGACTTTTACCCAGAAAGACTCACAGCTGTAATCGCTCTTAGAGACTTTTACCCAGAAAGACTCACAGCTGTAATCGCTCTTAGACTTTAACCCAGAAAGACTCACAGCTGTAATCGCTCTTAGAGACTTTTACCCAGAAAGACTCACAGCTGTAATCGCTCTTAGAGACTTTTACCCAGAAAGACTCACAGCTGTAATCGCTCTTAGACTTTTTTACCCAGAAAGACTCACAGCTGTAATCGCTCTTAGAGACTTTTTACCCAGAAAGACTCACAGCTGTAATCGCTCTTAGAGACTTTTACCCAGAAAGACTCACAGCTGTAATCGCTCTTAGAGACTTTTACCCAGAAAGACTCACAGCTGTAATCGCT
>NW_025550630.1:100000-105000 GCF_905237065.1 Salmo salar
TCCTGTACCATGCAGTACTGCCTGTCTCTACCTCCTGTACCATGCAGTACTGCCTGTCTCTACCTCCTGTACCATGCAGTACTGCCTGTCTCTACCTCCTGTACCATGCAGTACTGCCTGTCTCTACCTCCTGTACCATGCAGTACTGCCTGTCTCTACCTCCTGTACCATGCAGTACTGCCTGTCTCTACCTCCTGTACCATGCAGTACTGCCTGTCTCTACCTCCTGTACCATGCAGTACTGCCTGTCTCTACCTCCTGTACCATGCAGTACTGCCTGTCTCTACCTCCTGTACCATGCAGTACTGCCTGTCTCTACCTCCTGTACCATGCAGTACTGCCTGTCTCTACCTCCTGTACCATGCAGTACTGCCTGTCTCTACCTCCTGTACCATGCAGTACTGCCTGTCTCTACCTCCTGTACCATGCAGTACTGCCTGTCTCTACCTCCTGTACCATGTAGTACTGCCTGTCTCTACCTCCTGTACCATGCAGTACTGCCTGTCTCTACCTCCTGTACCATGCAGTACTGCCTGTCTCTACCTCCTGTACCATGCAGTACTGCCTGTCTCTACCTCCTGTACCATGCAGTACTGCCTGTCTCTACCTCCTGTACCATGCAGTACTGCCTGTCTCTACCTCCTGTACCATGCAGTACTGCATGTCTCTACCTCCTGTACCATGCAGTACTGCCTGTCTCTACCTCCTGTACCATGCAGTACTGCCTGTCTCTACCTCCTGTACCATGCAGTACTGCCTGTCTCTACCTCCTGTACCATGCAGTACTGCCTGTCTCTACCTCCTGTACCATGCAGTACTGCCTGTCTCTACCTCCTGTACCATGCAGTACTGCCTGTCTCTACCTCCTGTACCATGCAGTACTGCCTGTCTCTACCTCCTGTACCATGCAGTACTGCCTGTCTCTACCTCCTGTACCATGCAGTACTGTATGTCTCTACCTCCTGTACCATGCAGTACTGCCTGTCTCTACCTCCTGTACCATGCAGTACTGCCTGTCTCTACCTCCTGTACCATGCAGTACTGCCTGTCTCTACCTCCTGTACCATGCAGTACTGCCTGTCTCTATCTCCTGTACCATGCAGTACTGTATGTCTCTACCTCCTGTACCATGCAGTACTGCCTGTCTCTACCTCCTGTACCATGCAGTACTGCCTGTCTCTACCTCCTGTACCATGCAGTACTGTATGCAGTCTTCATACCTGGTGAGTTCAGGGCAGCAGCTCTCAGATCTGAGATGACTTTTCTGCGTGTTTTGAAACGTGATCAATTGTAGATGGCTAATATCCTGAAGCTGAGCAGGAAGTAATAACATCAGGGAATAGGGTTTCATTTGGGAGTCTACCCCTGTCTATTTCCCTATGGGCCCTGGTCTGAAGTAGTGCACTATATAGGGAATAGGGTGGGGCCTGGTCTAAAGTAGTGCACTATATAGGGAATAGGGTGGGTCCTGGTCTACAGTAGTGCACTATATAGGGAATAGGGTGCCATTGGGTCCTGGTATATAGTAGTGCACTATATAGGGAATAGGGTTCCATTGGGATTCCCTGTCTATTTCCCTATGGGCCCTGGTCTGAAGTAGTGCACTATATAGGGAATAGGGTGGGGCCTGGTCTAAAGTAGTGCACTATATAGGGAATAGGGTGGGTCCTGGTCTACAGTAGTGCACTATATAGGGAATAGGGTGCCATTGGGTCCTGGTATATAGTAGTGCACTATATAGGGAATAGGGTTCCATTTGGGAGTCTACCCCTGTCTATTTCCCTATGGGCCCTGGTCTGAAGTAGTGCACTATATAGGGAATAGGGTATTGGAGTACCCTGTTATTTTATGGGCCCTGGTCTGAAGTAGTGCACTATATAGGGAATAGGGTTCCATTTGGGAGTCTACCCCTGTCTATTTCCCTATGGGCCCTGGTCTGAAGTAGTGCACTATATAGGGAATAGGGTTCCATTGGGTTCTGGTCTAAAGTAGTGCACTATATAGGGAATAGGGTGGGGCCTGGTCTATAGTAGTGCACTATATAGGGAATAGGGTGGGGCCTGGTCTATAGTAGTGCACTATATAGGGAATAGGGTGGGGCCTGGTCTAAAGTAGTGCACTATATAGGGAATAGGGTGGGGCCTGGTCTAAAGTAGTGCACTATATAGGGAATAGGGTGCCATTGGGTCCTGGTATATAGTAGTGCACTATATAGGGAATAGCGTGGGTCCTGGTCTGTAGTAGTGCACTATATAGGGAATAGGGTGCCATTGGGTCCTGGTATATAGTAGTGCACTATATAGGGAATAGCGTGGGTCCTGGTCTGTAGTAGTGCACTATATAGGGAATAGGGTACCATTTAGGACACACGACAGGTTTGTTATTAATCATAGTTTTGTCATAACAAGCAGCCCAGTTTTCAGTAACCAGTGGGCTGACTGCTGGGTTTAGTGTTTCTCCCAGTTAGACAGATGGGGGCTGAGGAATCCAGCAGTACCTCACGGAGACTTGATGCTGAGCGCTGTGTACTTTTCAGAAAGGTAATATTTCATTAACGCTATACAGCCATCGTTCATGCTACAGATATCCTATCCTGTAGGGAATGCAGTCGAGAGAGGGGGTAGAGAGGAGAGAGAGAGAGAGAGAGAGAGGGGGAGAGAGAGAGGGAGAGAGAGAGGGAGAGAGAGAGAGAGGGAGAGAGAGAGGGAGAGAGAGGGAGAGAGAGAGAGGGAGAGAGAGAGAGAGAGAGAGAGAGAGAGAGAGAGAGAGAGAGAGAGAGAGAGAGAGAGAGAGAGAGAGAGAGAGAGAGAGAGAGAGAGAGAGAGAGAGAGAGAGAGAGAGAGAGAGAGAGAGAGAGAGAGAGAGAGAGAGAGAGAGAGAGAGAGAGAGAGAGAGAGAGAGAGAGAGAGAGAGAGAGAGAGAGAGAGAGAGAGAGAGAGAGAGAGAGAGAGAGAGAGAGAGAGAGAGAGAGAGAGAGAGAGAACTTTTTAACTCTGCATTGTTGGCAAAGGGCCCGTGAGTAATAAGCGTTTCACAGTAAATTCTACACCTGTTGTATTTTGGCACATGTGACAAATACATTTGGCTTCGATAACATTCGATTTGAGATGATCAGATTATTGACTATTTGAATTAAGGAGAGCATCAGTTGTTCCTCCACCACGACACGCTTATGATCAGTCTGCATGGAGAGGCTTGTCAGTCTGCATGGTGAATGCAGCACATGGAGAGGCTTGTCAGTCTGCATGGTGAATGCAGCACATGGAGAGGCTTGTCAGTCTGCATGGTCAATGCAGCACATGGAGAGGCTTGTCAGTCTGCATGGTGAATGCAGCACATGGAGAAGCTTGTCAGTCTGCATGGTCAATGCAGCACATGGAGAGGCTTGTGATCAGTCTGCATGGTCAATGCAGCACATGGAGAGGCTTGTGATCAGTCTGCATGGTCAATGCAGCACATGGAGAGGCTTGTCAGTCTGCATGGTGAATGCAGCACATGGAGAGGCTTGTCAGTCTGCATGGTGAATGCAGCACATGGAGAGGCTTGTCAGTCTGCATGGTCAATGCAGCACATGGAGAGGCTTGTCAGTCTGCATGGTCAATGCAGCACATGGAGAGGCTTGTCAGTCTGCATGGTGAATGCAGCACATGGAGAGGCTTGTGATCAGTCTGCATGGTGAATGCAGCACATGGAGAGGCTTGTCAGTCTGCATGGTGAATGCAGCACATGGAGAGGCTTGTCAGTCTGCATGGTGAATGCAGCACATGGAGAGGCTTGTCAGTCTGCATGGTGAATGCAGCACATGGAGAGGCTTGTGATCAGTCTGCATGGTGAATGCAGCACATGGAGAGGCTTGTCAGTCTGCATGGTGAATGCAGCACATGGAGAGGCTTGTCAGTCTGCATGGTGAATGCAGCACATGGAGAGGCTTGTCAGTCTGCATGGTGAATGCAGCACATGGAGAGGCTTGTCAGTCTGCATGGTGAATGCAGCACATGGAGAGGCTTGTCAGTCTGCATGGTGAATGCAGCACATGGAGAGGCTTATCAGTCTGCATGGTGAATGCAGCACATGGAGAGGCTTCTCAGTCTGCATGGTGAATGCAGCACATGGAGAGGCTTGTGATCAGTCTGCATGGTGAATGCAGCACATGGAGAGGCTTGTCAGTCTGCATGGTCAATGCAGCACATGGAGAGGCTTGTCAGTCTGCATGGTCAATGCAGCACATGGAGAGGCTTGTCAGTCTGCATGGTCAATGCAGCACATGGAGAGGCTTGTCAGTCTGCATGGTGAATGCAGCACATGGAACAATATTGACGATAACGTTGCTGTAGTGACTCTTAAATTGTGTTTCTTACATCAACAAACATCTAGTTTGTCTTTTTTCTTAACAAGTTGGGGCCTAAATCATGTTAGCCGCTAATGCTAGTTAACTGGTAGCTAGTCAGTGGTGTTACTGCTGCTGTTCTAGTTAGCCGCTAATGCTAGTTAGCTGGTAGCTAGTCAGTGGTGTTACTGCTGCTGTTCTAGACCAGTGGTAGCTAGTCAGTGGTGTTACTGCTGTTCTAGACCAGTGGTAGCTAGTCAGTGGTGTTACTGCTGCTGATCTAGACCAGCGGTAGCTAGTCAGTGGTGTTACTGCTGCTGTTCTAGACCAGCGGTAGCTAGTCAGTGGTGTTACTGCTGCTGTTCTAGACCAGCGGTAGCTAGTCAGTGGTGTTACTGCTGTTCTAGACCAGTGGTAGCTAGTCAGTGGTGTTACTGTTCTAGACCAGTGGTAGCTAGTCAGTGGTGTTACTGTTCTAGACCAGTGGTAGCTAGTCAGTGGTGTTACTGCTGCTGTTCTAGACCAGTGGTAGCTAGTCAGTGGTGTTACTGCTGCTGTTCTAGACCAGCGGTAGCTAGTCAGTGGTGTTACTGCTGCTGTTCTAGACCAGCGGTAGCTAGTCAGTGGTGTTACTGCTGCTGTTCTAGACCAGCGGTAGCTAGTCAGTGGTGTT
>NW_025550630.1:107500-117500 GCF_905237065.1 Salmo salar
GGTCTGATTGCCCCGGGCCTCCCCAGGGACGTCTCTCTCTGCGTGGGTCGTGACATGGGGGGACAAGGCCTCAGCGTGTCAGACCTGGGGGGCGGTTGGAGGAGGGGTAGTCTGTTAGCGATAAGGACCTATCGGGTTACCCTCCATTTATTTTCTCACTGCTTGGGCGTTCGTTTGTCCTCGCTCCACCGACCAGTACCCCTCTCTCCCCCTCCCTCCCTCTCTCACCCCCCCCCACCCCTCTCTCCCCTACCTCCCTCCCTCTCTCACTCCCCCCACCCCTCTCTCACCCCCCCACCCCTCTCTCCCCTACCTCCCTCCCTCTCTCACTCCCCCCACCCCTCTCTTCCCTCCCTCTCTCACTCCCCCCACCTCTCTCCCTCCCTCTCTCCCTCCCTCCCTCTCTCTCTCCCCCTCCCTCTCTCTCTCCCCTCCCTCTCTCTCTCCCCTCCCTCTCTCTCCCCCTCCCTCTCTCTCCCCTCCCTCCCTCTCTCCCCTCCCTCCCTCTCTCACCCCCCACTCCCTCTCTCTCTCTCTCCCCTCCCTCCCTCTCTCACTCCCCCCACCCCTCTCTCCCCCTCCCTCCTTCTCTCACTCCCCCACCCCTCTCTCCCCTCCCTCCCTCTCCCTCTCTCACCCCCACTCCCTCTCTCCCCTCCCTCCCTCCCTCCCCCTCTCACTCCCCCCACCCCTCTCTCCCATCCCTCCCTCCCTCTCACTCCCCCTCCCTCCCTCTCTCCAGCCACACTGCTTTGATGTCACTCTGAGTTCACTGGGCCCAGGAGAGGAAAATCAACAATAACATTAGAACGTGTTTATCCAGCGAGCTTTCTGTTGGATCCTCGCTCTCATTAATCCAGTGGAACACTGTGAAAATGACCAGTTTGACTAATGTTTAGTTTAGTAGCAGCCCCCCCATCCCTTCCAGTCTATAGTTTAGTAGCAGCCCCCCCCATCCCTTCCAGTCTATAGTTTAGTAGAGCTAGCAGCCCCCCATCCCTTCCAGTCTATAGTTTAGTAGCAGCCCCCCCATCCCTTCCAGTCTATAGTTTAGTAGAGCTAGCAGCCCCCCCATCCCTTCCAGTCTATAGTTTAGTAGAGCTAGCAGCCCCCCCATCCCTTCCAGTCTATAGTTTAGTAGAGCTAGCAGCCCCCCCATCCCTTCCAGTCTATAGTTTAGTAGAGCTAGCAGCCCCCCCATCCCTTCCAGTCTATAGTTTAGTAGAGCTAGCATCCCCCCCATCCCTTCCAGTCTATAGTTTAGTAGAGCTAGCATCCCCCCCCATCCCTTCCAGTCTATAGTTTAGTAGAGCTAGCAGCCCCCCCATCCCTTCCAGTCTATAGTTTAGTAGAGCTAGCAGCCCCCCATCCCTTCCAGTCTATAGTTTAGTAGAGCTAGCAGCCCCCCCCATCCCTTCCAGTCTATAGTTTAGTAGAGCTAGCAGCCCCCCCATCCCTTCCAGTCTATAGTTTAGTAGAGCTAGCAGCCCCCCCATCCCTTCCAGTCTATAGTTTAGTAGAGCTAGCAGCCCCCCCATCCCTTCCAGTCTATAGTTTAGTAGAGCTAGCAGCCCCCCCATCCCTTCCAGTCTATAGTTTAGTAGAGCTAGCAGCCCCCCCATCCCTTCCAGTCTATAGTTTAGTAGAGCTAGCAGCCCCCCCCATCCCTTCCAGTCTATAGTTTAGTAGAGCTAGCAGCCCCCCATCCCTTCCAGTCTATAGTTTAGTAGAGCTAGCAGCCCCCCATCCCTTCCAGTCTATAGTTTAGTAGAGCTAGCAGCCCCCCGTCCCTTCCAGTCTATAGTTTAGTAGAGCTAGCAGCCCCTCCCATCCCTTCCAGTCTATAGTTTAGTAGAGCTAGCAGCCCCTCCCATCCCTTCCAGTCTATAGTTTAGTAGAGCTAGCAGCCCCCCCATCCCTTCCAGTCTATAGTTTAGTAGAGCTAGCAGCCCCCCCCCCATCCCTTCCAGTCTATAGTTTAGTAGAGCTAGCAGCCCCCCATCCCTTCCAGTCTATAGTTTAGTAGAGCTAGCAGCCCCCCATCCCTTCCAGTCTATAGTTTAGTAGAGCTAGCAGCCCCCCCATCCCTTCCAGTCTATAGTTTAGTAGAGCTAGCAGCCCCCCCATCCTCATACTGCTGTATATATAGTGTATGAAGGGGTGTCCATACTGCTGTATATATAGTGTATGAAGGGGTGTCCATACTGCTGTATATATAGTGTATGAAGGGGTGTCCTCAGTCTGCTGTATATATAGTGTATGAAGGGGTGTCCATACTGCTGTATATATAGTGTATGAAGGGGTGTCCATACTGCTGTATATATAGTGTATGAAGGGGTGTCCTCATACTGGTGTATATATAGTGAATGAAGGGGTGTCCATACTGCTGTATATATAGTGTATGAAGGGGTGTCCATACTGCTGTATATATAGTGTATGAAGGGGTGTCCATACTGCTGTATATATAGTGAATGAAGGGGTGTCCTCAGTCTGCTGTATATATAGTGAATGAAGGGGTGTCCATACTGCTGTGTATATATAGTGGATGAAGGGGTGTCCATACTGCTGTATATATAGTGTATGAAGGGGTGTCCATACTGCTGTATATATAGTGAATGAAGGGGTGTCCATACTGCTGTATATATAGTGTATGAAGGGGTGTCCTCATACTGCTGTATATATAGTGTATGAAGGGGTGTCCATACTGCTGTATATATAGTGTATGAAGGGGTGTCCATACTGCTGTATATATAGTGAATGATGGGGTGTCCATACTGCTGTATATATATAGTGAATGAAGGGGTGTCCACACTGCTGTATATATAGTGAATGAAGGGGTGTCCACACTGCTGTATATATAGTGTATGAAGGGGTGTCCATACTGCTGTATATATAGTGAATGAAGGGGTGTCCATACTGCTGTATATATAGTGAATGAAGGGGTGTCCTCAGTCTGCTGTATATATAGTGAATGAAGGGGTGTCCATACTGCTGTGTATATATAGTGGATGAAGGGGTGTCCATACTGCTGTATATATAGTGGATGAAGGGGTGTCCATACTGCTGTATATATAGTGAATGAAGGGGTGTCCATACTGCTGTATATATAGTGAATGAAGGGGTGTCCTCAGTCTGCTGTATATATAGTGAATGAAGGGGTGTCCATACTGCTGTGTATATATAGTGGATGAAGGGGTGTCCATACTGCTGTATATATAGTGGATGAAGGGGTGTCCACATACTGCTGTATATATATAGTGAATGAAGGGGTGTCCACACTGCTGTATATATAGTGAATGAAGGGGTGTCCATACTGCTGTATATATAGTGTATGAAGGGGTGTCCATACTGCTGTATATATAGTGAATGAAGGGGTGTCCATACTGCTGTATATATAGTGAATGAAGGGGTGTCCTCAGTCTGCTGTATATATAGTGAATGAAGGGGTGTCCATACTGCTGTGTATATATAGTGAATGAAGGGGTGTCCATACTGCTGTATATATAGTGTATGAAGGGGTGTCCTCATACGGCTGTATATATAGTGTATGAAGGGGTGTCCATACTGCTGTATATATAGTGTATGAAGGGGTGTCCATACTGCTGTATATATAGTGAATGATGGGGTGTCCATACTGCTGTATATATAGTGTATGAAGGGGTGTCCATACTGCTGTATATATAGTGTATGAAGGGGTGTCCATACTGCTGTATATATAGTGTATGAAGGGGTGTCCATACTGCTGTATATATAGTGTATGAAGGGGTGTCCATTCTGCTGTATATATAGTGTATGAAGGGGTGTCCATACTGCTGTATATATAGTGGATGTCCTTGAACTGATTTATGTTAAACTTGCACACAGAAGTTGTATTGGGTGACGTCAGCCTGCAGTACCCCGGACGGCCTTCAGCTTGACTTCCTCACTGAGAGGGGGGCAGCACTGAGCCTCCCGGACTAGCTCAACCTGTTCCTATGAGACGCCATCTGAGCGAGCTGAAAAGCGCGACTTGCTTGACTTCAAATGCTCTGTTGTGTCTTCACATTGGAGCGAGTGGAGTCACGTGATGGATGGCTTTGGCCTTTTGTTTTTCCAGTCGTTTGTCGTCCCCCCCCCTCAGACAAGACCTCGGAGCAGGACCGCTAGAGCCAGACGTCTACAGGGGCAGAGGGGGGTGAGAGGTCATGCTTGGCTTTCCTGTGCCCTAACCCTCCGTGGGTCCTGGGTAGGGGGTCCCCCCCCCCCCCCCCCCCGATCTCCTGTCACTCACACTGGCAGGGCGTCTCTGCTCTCTGCCGGCCGTCATCTCTGCTCTACAGGGCAACAGCTGAGTTGACATGGAGGCCAGGCAGAAAATCCCACCTCCAAGCCCTTTACCTCCTCTACCCCCCCAGACCCTCCCCAGGAGCCCCCCCCAGACCCTTCCCAGGAGCCCCCCAGGAGCCCCCCCAGACCCTCCCCAGACCCCCCCAGGAGCACCCCCCAGACCCTCCCCAAGAGCCCCTCCCAGCCCCTCCCCAGGAGCCCCCCAGACCCCCCCAGGAGCCCCCCCAGACCCTCCCCAGGAGCCCCCCAGACCCTCCCCAGGAGCCCCTCCAGACCCCCCCCAGGAGCCCCCCAGACCCTCCCCCGACCCCCCCCCAGACCCCTCCCCAGGCCCCCCCCTCCCCAGGGCCCCCCTATACTCATTGTCAGTGTCAGACCCCGTGGTGGTTGTATCTGTATTTAAATATCTGTCCGTAAACATGGTAGATGCAGCGTTTTGAAGTGATGGAATGTTTACAAATGAAGTGTGAGATAATCAGACTGTAATCTATTTCCTATCGTTGCCAATTTCTATAATTCCCAACCTTGATGAGATATTTATTATTCCTCCACATTCTGTTTACCAGTTCCCACCGAGCTGGGCCACGGAAAACCCTCTGCCGGCGGCTCTGTGTGTGTGTGTGTGTGTGTGTGTGTGTGTGTGTGTGTGTGTGTGTGTGTGTGTGTGTGTGTGTGTGTGTGTGTGTGTGTGTGTGTGTGTGTGTGTGTGTGAGGAGCTTAGTGTAAATATTTTCACCAGACAGTCTTCATCTGTTTTGGCATCGCTGTGTTTACTTTAGCCCACCGACCGACCGGGGGAAACGGATTCATCCAGTCCACCTCCTTAAAGTATGTTTAAATGACATCTTCATTACTACACCAACACCACAAGCACAGGGCTGATCTGATCACCTCCTGTCAAACCTAGAGGTTAGAATGGATGGCTGGAGAGCTGTCACACTATAAGAGGAGGGAGGGGAGGGGGGAAGGAGGGAGGAGAGGGGTGGGGAGGCTGGAGGGGAGGGGGGAGAAGGAGGGAGGGGTGGGGAGGCTGGAGGGGAGGGGGAGAAGGAGGGAGGGGTGGGGAGGCTGGAGGGGAGGGGGAGAAGGAGGGAGGGGTGGGGAGGCTGGAGGGGAGGGGGAGAAGAGGGGGGGAGGAGGAGGAGAGGAGAATGGGGAGGGGGAGGAGGAGGAGAGGAGAGTGGGGGAGGAGGAGAGGAGAATGGGGAAGGGGGAGGAGGAGAGGAGGAGGAGGAGAGGGAGGGGGAGGAGAAGGGGAAGGAGGAGGAGAGAAGGGGAGGAGGAGGAGGAGGAGGAGGAGGAGGAGAGGAGGAGGAGGAGGGAGGAGGAGGAGGAGGAGAGGGGAGGAGGAGGAGGAGGGAGGAGGAGGAGGAGGAGGAGAGAAAGGGGGAGGAGGAGGAGGGAGGAGGAGGAGGGAGGAGGAGGGAGGAGGAGGAGGAGGAGAGGGAGGAGGAGGAGGAGGAGGAGGAGGAGGGAGGAGGAGGAGGAGGAGAGGGGGAGGAGGAGGAGGAGGAGGAGGAGGAGGAGGAGGAGAGGAGGAGGAGGAGGAGGAGGAGGAGAGGAGGAGGAGGAGGAGGAGGAGAGGGAGGAGGGAGGAGAGGAGAGGGGGAGGAGGAGGGGGAGGAGGGGGTTATGCAGCCAATTTGTGTTTGGTTTTGACACCTTTAGGTTCGTCAGAATAATGCTGAGTTCTCAGACTGCCATGTTAACCACCTGATGCCGAGGTGTGTGTGTGTGTGTGTGTGTGTGTGTGTGGTGTGTATGGTATTGATTAGGGTTCATAAGGAGGAGGTTGTAAACCAGAGAGGAGGGTTACTGGTGGATGTCTACACCTCCCTCCCTCCCTCCCTCCCTCCCTCCCTCCCTCCCTCCCTCCCTCCCTCCCTCCCTCCCTCCCTCCCTCCCTCCCTCCCTCCCCAGCAGCCTTGTGACCCCTCCCTCCCTCCCTCCCTCCCCTCTGCAGCAGCCTTGTGACCCCTCCCTCCCTCCCCTCACTCCCTCCCTCCCTCCCCTCCCCAGCAGCCTTGTGACCCCTCCCTCCCTCCCTCCCTCCCTCTGCAATAGCCTTGTGACCCCTCCCTCCCTCCCTCCCTCCCTCCCTCCCCAGCAGCCTTGTGACCCCTTGCCCTTCTTGACCCCCCTACACCTAATCCTCTGCTGATGTCTCTCTCTCTCGTTTCAATTCAAGGGCCTTTATTGGCAGGGAAACACATGTTTACATTGTTAAAGCAGGTGAAATAGATAATAAATATAATAATAAATGAACAGTAAACATTACGCTCACGTTTCAAGGGGTTATACACATTACACATGTCATTGTCTATATACAGTGTTGTAACGATGTGCAAACAGTAAAAGTTCACAAGGGAAATTAAATAAACATAAATATGGGTTCTATCTCTCTCTCTCTCTCTCTCTCTGTTTCTCTCTCTGTCTCTCTCTCTCTCTCTCTGTCTCTCTCTGTCTCTGTCTCTCTCTCTCTCTGTCTCTCTCTGTCTCTCTCTCTCTCTCTCTGTCTCTCTCTGTCTCTGTCTGTCTCTCTCTGTCTCTGTCTCTCTCTCTCTCTGTCTCTCTGTCTCTCTCTCTCTCTCTCTCTCTCTCTCTGTGTCTCTCTCTCTGTCTTTCTTATAATTCAATTCAATTTAAGTGCTTTATTGGCATGGGAAACACATTGCCAAAGCAAGTGAAATAGATAATAAACCAAAGTGAAATAAACAATAAAAAGCATTTATTAAATCTCTGTGTGTGTGTGTGTGTGTGTGTTTGTTTTCCTGTACAGGACGACCATGAGAGTGGTTCCAGCTCCACGAGTCGCAGCGCCTCAGAGAGCTCCAAGACCCTTAGCAAGCCGCGCCGTCTCCAGCAAGCCGCCCCGTCCGACCCAGACCTGCCCCCAGGTGAGTGATGGTTCCGGGGCCACAGGGAGTACTCTACCCCCCCTGCTTCACACTGACCACCAGGCAGGGCTAGGCCTCAGTGGGTAGATGAATTCACTGACAGGACAGGTCTTATCAGAAAGGGCATCTGACCACCACGGTCCTCGATGCGTCCTTGTTCCCTAGCCCTATGGATCCTGGTCCAAAGTAGGGCACCATCTAGGGAATAGGGTGTAATTTGGGATTCAGATGTTGGTGTTACAGCCTGAATTTAAAATGGATTCCATTCAGATGTTGTTGTTACAGCCTGAATTTAAAATGGCTTCCATTCAGATGTTGTTACAGCCTGAATTTAAAATGGATTCCATTCAGTTGTTGTTGTTACAGCCTGAATTTAAAATGGATTCCATTCAGATGTTGTTGTTACAGCCTGAATTTAAAATGGATTCCGTTCAGATGTTGTTGTTACAGCCTGAATTTAAAATGGATTCCATTCAGATGTTGTTGTTACAGCCTGAATTTAAAATGGCTTCCATTCAGATGTTGTTACAGCCTGAATTTAAAATGGATTCCATTCAGTTGTTGTTGTTACAGCCTGAATTTAAAATGGATTCCATTCAGATGTTGTTGTTACAGCCTGAATTTAAAATGGATTCCATTCAGATGTTGTTGTTACAGCCTGAATTTAAAATGGATTCCGTTCAGATGTTGTTGTTACAGCCTGAATTTAAAATGGATTCCATTCAGATGTTGGTGTTACAGCCTGAATTTAAAATGGATTCCATTCAGATGTTGTTGTTACAGCCTGAATTTAAAATGGTTCTCTTCATTTTGTGATTGATTGTGTTACACCTGACGCGTTTGTGTCCATCTGTGGATAAAAACACTGGTGGGCTAGCATTGCTAGCATTAGCCTGATCCGTTTTCATGATGGCTAGCACTGCTAGCATTAGCCTGATCCGTTTTCATGATGGCTAGCACTGCTAGCGTTAGCCTGATCCGTTTTCACGATGGCTCGCACTGCTAGCGTTAGCCTGATCCGTTTTCATGACGGCTAGCATTGCTAGCGTTAGCCTGATCCGTTTTCATGATGGCTAGCAACTATCTGCAACTTAACAGGAATCTGGGAGACTTGCGGTCCGAGCCGTGAAGGCTGAACGCGTCGTGGAATCCCTAGCAAAACAAACTGTAGCTATGATTTTCTTTTAAACGATTTAATTAAAACGATTTAATAAAAACAACAAGAGTGAAGACAGTACACTGTCCTGTTGCACACTTTGATGACATCTGGGCTTCATAAGGCTCTGGTCCAAAATAGTGCGCTATATAGGTAATAGGGAGCCTTTTGGGACGTATCCCAGTCCAGTAGAGCTGTGAGTCGCTAGGAGCTGAGGAATGGAGAGTGAGAGTCGTTGTAAACCTCTAATCTGTAATTAAATTGTAGAAAAAAAAATCTCAGGATTATATCAACGGTGTAGCTGTTGGCCAGCCAGGCTGTAAACTACAGCTTTTACAGTGTTGAGGAACCCATCTGGAGAACCTCCATGCTGTACCACAACCCACTGCTGCAGCTGGAGGACAATACATCACTCTCAGTTGGACATGTACATGGGGATTTATAATTGTGTGATTTATAGGATACAGTGTGTTGTTGTGTTAGACCGGACCTGTTCAACAGTAGCCATGCTTTTCTGTTTTAACAAGGTCTACATACACTATATATACAAAAGTATGTGGACACCCCTTCAAACGAGTGGATTCGGCTAGTTCAGCCACTGCCCGTTTCTGACAGGTGTATAAAATCAAGCACACAGCCATGCAATCTCCATAGACAAACGTCGGCAGTAGAATGGGCCTTACTGAAGAGCTCAGTGACTTTCAGACCCATAACCATTCAGACCCATAACCATTCAGATGGTGATAGTATTTCCTGTATTCCACGGAGGAGACTACTTGACTCGGGGCTGTGTTGCTGAGCTCATATAAAGTAGTATTTCCTGTATTACATGGAGGAGACTACTTGACTTGGGGCTGTGTTGCTGAGCACATATAAAGTAGTATTTCCTGTATTCCACGGAGGAGACTACTTGACTCGGGGCTGTGTTGCTGAGCTCATATAAAGTAGTATTTCCTGTATTACATGGAGGAGACTACTTGACTTGGGGCTGTGTTGCTGAGCTCATATAAAGTAGTATTTCCTGTATTCCACGGAGGAGACTACTTGACTCGGGGCTGTAAAGGTTTGGTTTTCCCAGTCGTTTGGGGCTTCCTCCCTGTGGGCTGAGGCACAGGTGCTGGCTGTGTCAATTGTTTACAGAAGTTTTGAGCTGCACGATGGCTCACAGAGCGGGGTGGAGGGGCGGAGGGGTAGAGGGGCGGAGGGATGGGGGGTGGAGGGGTGGAGTGCTGAGGGGTGGAGGGGTGGAGTGCTGAGGGGTGGAGGGGTGTAGGGCTCTGGCCGGGCAGTTGGCAGTGGGCAGTGGGCAGTTGGCAGTGGGTAGTGGGTAGTGGGCAGTGGGCAGGGGGTAGTGGGTAGTGGGCAGTGGGCAGGGGGTAGTGGGCAGTGGGCAGGGGGCAGTGGGCAGGGGGTAGTGGGCAGGGGGTAGTGGGCAGTGGGTAGTGGGTAGGGGATAGTGGGTAGGGGATAGTGGGTAGGGGGCAGGGGGTAGGGGATAGTGGGTAGGGGGCAGGGGGTAGGGGGGCAGTGGGTAGTGGGTAGGGGATAGTGGGTAGGGGATAGTGGGTAGGGGGTAGGGGGTAGGGGGCAGTGGATAGTGGGTAGGGGGCAGTGGGTAGTG
>NW_025550630.1:122500-180000 GCF_905237065.1 Salmo salar
GAGAGGAGAGGGTTAGGGTTAGAGAGGAGAGGGTTAGGGTTAGAGAGGAGAGGGTTAGGGTTAGAGAGGAGAGGGTTAGGGTTAGAGAGGAGAGGGTTAGAGAGGAGAGGGTTAGAGAGGAGAGGGTTAGAGAGGAGAGGGTTAGAGAGGAGAGGGTTAGGGTTAGAGAGGAGAGGGTTAGGGTTAGAGAGGAGAGGGTTAGAGAGGAGAGGGTTAGAGAGGAGAGGTTAGGGTTAGAGAGGAGAGGTTAGGGTTAGAGAGGAGAGGAGAGGGTTAGAGAGGAGAGGAGAGGGTTAGAGAGGAGGGGTTAGGGTTAGAGAGGAGAGGGTTAGGGTTAGAGAGGAGAGGGTTAGAGAGGAGAGGAGAGGGTTAGAGAGGAGAGGGTTAGGGTTAGAGAGGAGAGGGTTAGGGTTAGAGAGGGTTAGGGTTAGAGAGGAGAGGGTTAGAGAGGAGAGGGTTAGAGAGGAGAGGGTTAGAGAGGAGAGGAGAGGGTTAGAGAGGAGAGGAGAGGGTTAGAGAGGAGGGGTTAGGGTTAGAGAGGAGAGGGTTAGGGTTAGAGAGGAGAGGGTTAGGGTTAGAGAGGAGAGGGTTAGAGAGGAGAGGGTTAGGGTTAGGGAGGAGAGGGGTTAGGGTTAGGGAGGAGAGGGTTAGAGAGGAGAGGGGTTAGGGTTAGAGAGGAGAGGGTTAGAGAGGAGAGGGTTAGAGAGGAGAGGGTTAGAGAGGAGAGGGTTAGAGAGGAGAGGGTTAGAGAGGAGAGGGTTAGGGTTAGGGAGGAGAGGGGTTAGGGTTAGAGAGGAGAGGGTTAGAGAGGAGAGGGTTAGAGAGGAGAGGAGAGGGTTAGAGAGGAGAGGAGAGGGTTAGAGAGGAGGGGTTAGGGTTAGAGAGGAGGGGTTAGGGTTAGAGAGGAGAGGGTTAGAGAGGAGAGGGTTAGAGAGGAGAGGAGAGGTTTAGAGAGGAGAGGGTTAGAGAGGAGAGGGTTAGGGTTAGGGAGGAGAGGGGTTAGGGTTAGGGAGGAGAGGGGTTAGAGAGGAGATGGTTAGAGAGGAGAGGAGAGGGTTAGAGAGGAGAGGGAGAGGGTTAGGGAGGAGAGGGGTTAGGGTTAGAGAGGAGAGGGTTAGAGAGGAGATGGTTAGAGAGGAGAGGAGAGGGTTAGAGAGGAGAGGGAGAGGGTTAGAGAGGAGAGGGTTAGAGAGGAGAGGGTTAGAGAGGAGAGGTTAGGGTTAGGGAGGAGAGGGGTTAGGGTTAGAGAGGAGAGGGTTAGGGAGGAGAGGGGTTAGAGAGGAGAGGGTTAGGGAGGAGAGGAGAGGGTTAGGGTTAGGGTTAGAGAGGAGAGGGTTAGAGAGGAGAGGGTTAGAGAGGAGAGGGTTAGAGAGGAGAGGGGAGAGGAGAGGGGCTCTTTAAGGAAGCTCTGAATTACTTGTCTCTGTTTCACTGGGTATTAACACTAAATTAATGTGGTGTGTGTGTGTGTGTGTGTGTGTGTGTGTGTGTGTGTGTGTGTGTGTGTGTGTGTGTGTGTGTCCTCCAGGCTACGTCCAGAGTCTGATCCGTCGGGTGATCAACAACGTCAACATCGTGGTGAATAACCTGATCCTGAAGTACGTGGAGGATGACATCGTCCTGTCTGTCAACATCACCTGTGCTGAGAGTTACACCGTCCACGAGTTCTGGGACCGAGCCTTCATGGACATCACAGGTCAGCTGTCTGCACACACACCTGTTAACCTGGACACACACCTGTTAACCTGGACGCACACCTGTTAACCTGGACACACACACCACACGCACACCTGTTAACCTGGACACACACACCACACACACACCTGTTAACCTGGACGCACACCTGTTAACCTGGACACACACCTGTTAACCTGGACGCACACCTGTTAACCTGGACGCACACCTGTTAACCTGGACACACACCTGTTAACCCGGACACACACACCTGTTAACCTGGACACACACACCTGTTAACCTGGACGCACACCTGTTAACCTGGACACACACACCACACACACACCTGTTAACCTGGACACACACACCACACACACACCTGTTAACCTGGACGCACACCTGTTAACCTGGACACACACCTGTTAACCTGGACGCACACCTGTTAACCTGGACGCACACCTGTTAACCTGGACACACACCTGTTAACCTGGACACACACACCTGTTAACCTGGACACACACACCTGTTAACCTGGACACACACCTGTTAACCTGGACACACACACCACACACACACCTGTTAACCTGGACACACACACCTGTTAACCTGGACACACACCTGTTAACCTGGACGCACACCTGTTAACCTGGACGCACACCTGTTAACCTGGACGCACACCTGTTAACCTGGACTGGTAGAGGGGACACACCTGTTAACCTGGACTGGTAGTGTGGGGACACACCTGTTAACCTGGACTGGTAGCGGGGACACACACCTGTTAACCTGGACTGGTAGCGGGGACACACACCTGTTAACCTGGACTGGTAGTGGGGACACACCTGTTAACCTGGACACACACCTGTTAACCTGGACTGGTAGTGGGGACACACCTGTTAACCAGGGCTGTAGTAGTGGACTATATAGGGAATAGGACATACCTTTTAACCAGGGCTGTAGTAGTGGACTATATAGGGGACACAGACCTTTTAACCAGGGCTGTAGTAGTGGACTATATAGGGGACAGACCTTTTAACCAGGGCTGTAGTAGTGGACTATATAGGACACAGACCTTTTAACCATGGCTGTAGTAGTGGACTATATAGGGGACAGACCTTTTAACCAGGGCTGTAGTAGTGGACTATATAGGGAATAGGACATACCTTTTAACCAGGGCTGTAGTAGTGGACTATATAGGGGACACATACCTTTTAACCAGGGCTGTAGTAGTGGACTATATGGGGACACAGACCTTTTAACCAGGGCTGTAGTAGTGGACTATATAGGGGACACAGACCTTTTAACCAGGGCTGTAGTAGTGGACTATATAGGGGACAGACCTTTTAACCAGGGCTGTAGTAGTAGACTATATAGGGGACAGACCTTTTAACCAGGGCTGTAGTAGTGGACTATATAGGGAATAGGACATACCTTTTAACCAGGGCTGTAGTAGTGGACTATATAGGGGACACATACCTTTTAACCAGGGCTGTAGTAGTGGACTATATAGGGGACACAGACCTTTTAACCAGGGCTGTAGTAGTGGACTATATAGGGGACAGACCTTTTAACCAGGGCTGTAGTAGTGGACTATATAGGGGACACAGACCTTTTAACCAGGGCTGTAGTAGTGGACTATATAGGGGACAGACCTTTTAACCAGGGCTGTAGTAGTGGACTATGTAGGGGACAGACCTTTTAACCAGGGCTGTAGTAGTGGACTATGTAGGGGACAGACCTTTTAACCAGGGCTGTAGTAGTGGACTATGTAGGGGACAGACCTTTTAACCAGGGCTGTAGTAGTGGACTATGTAGGGGACAGACCTTTTAAGCAGGGCTGTAGTAGTGGACTATGTAGGGGACAGACCTTTTAACCAGGGCTGTAGTAGTGGACTATGTAGGGGACAGACCTTTTAAGCAGGGCTGTAGTAGTGGACTATGTAGGGGACAGACCTTTTAACCAGGGCTGTAGTAGTGGACTATGTAGGGGATAGGACAGATCTTTTAACCAGGGCTGTAGTAGTGGACTATGTAGGGGATAGGACAGATCTTTTAACCAGGGCTGTAGTAGTGGACTATGTAGGGGATAGGACAGATCTTTTAACCAGGGCTGTAGTAGTGGACTATGTAGGGGACAGACCTTTTAAGCAGGGCTGTAGTAGTGGACTATGTAGGGGATAGGACAGATCTTTTAACCAGGGCTGTAGTAGTGGACTATGTAGGGGATAGGACAGATCTTTTAACCAGGGCTGTAGTAGTGGACTATGTAGGGGATAGGACAGATCTTTTAACCAGGGCTGTAGTAGTGGACTATGTAGGGGATAGGACAGATCTTTTAACCAGGGCTGTAGTAGTGGACAGGAAACCCTCGTTGTGAGGTGAACTGTGGGTACCTAAACCAGTGTTGTCCTAAACGTCTGAGTCGGGACCCGCCGTTGGGTGGTGGCAGAGAAGCAGGTGGTTCTGGGCCTTTTGGTATTTGAAGTGGTTTTCTCAGCCAGACTAAGTGGCCTGTTAACTGTAATTAAAGAAACATCGTTGTCCATTAAGCCATTAACACCCCCCCCTCCTTTAGTGAGAACACTTAGTCCACTTCTAAATGCCCTGGTACTGAAGAGACAAGTGTCTCTGCTGAATGTCTTCTCTCTCTCTCTCTGGCTGTTTGAAGTGGGCTCAGAGATAATGGCAATTTACTGCCAGGGCCTGGACATCTCACCCTCTCCCTCTCTCTCTCCCTTTCTGTCTCTCTCTCTCTCTCTCTCTCTCTCTCTCTCTCTCTCTCTCTCTCTCTCTCTCTCTCTGTCTCTCTGTCTCTCTCTCTCTCTCTCTCTCTCTGTCTCTCTGTCTCTCTCTCTCTCTGTCTCTCTCTCTCTCTCTGTCTCTCTCTCTCTCTCTCTCTCTCTCTCTCTGTCTCTCTCTCTCTCTCTCTCTCTCTCTCTCTGTCTCTCTCTCTCTCTCTCTCTCTCTCTCTCTCTCTCTCTCTCTCTCTCTCTCTCTCTCTCTCTCTCTCTCTGTCTCTCTCTCTGTCTCTCTCTCTCTCTCTCTCTCTCTCTCTCTGTCTCTCTGTCTCTCTGTCTCTGTGTGTCTGTGTCTCTGTCTCTCTCTCTCTGTGTCTCTGTGTCTCTGTCTCTCTCTCTCTCTGTCTCTCTCTCTCTCTTTCTCTCTCTCTCTGTCTCTCTCTCTCTCTCTCTGTCTCTCTCTCTCTCTCTCTGTCTCTCTCTCTGTCTCTCTCTCTGTCTCTCTCTCTGTCTCTCTCTCTGTCTCTCTCTCTGTCTCTCTCTCTCTCTCTCTCTGTCTCTCTGTCTCTGTGTGTGTGTCTCTGTGTCTCTGTCTCTCTCTCTCTGTCTCTCTCTCTCTCTCTCTCTCTCTCTCTCTGTCTCTCTGTCTCTGTCTCTCTGTCTCTCTGTCTCTGTGTGTGTGTCTCTGTCTCTCTGTCTCTGTCTCTGTGTGTGTGTGTGCAGTATATTTTCACTCCGGACTTCAACATTGCTCGTCCTAATATTTCAGCTTTTTTTTAATTCCACTATTTTACTTTTAGATGTGTGTGTATTGCTGTGTATTGTTAGATATTACTGCACTGTTGAAGCTGGGAACACAAGCACTTCTCTACACCCTCAATAACATCTGATAAACATGTGTATTGGTCTCCAGAGTGGCGCAGCGGTTCTAAGGCACTGCATCTCAGTGCTAGAGGCGTCACTACAGACACCCTGGTTCGAATCCAGTCTGTATCACAACCCGGCCGTGATTGGGAGTCCCACCGGGCGGGCCAGCGTCGTCCGGGTTTTCCTGGAGTCGGCCGTCATTATAAATAAGAATTTGTTCTTAACTGACTTGCCTGGTTAAATAAAAGTGATTTATATTTTGACTAAATGTCTTCCCGTCCTCTGTCCTGTCCCCCCGTCCCGTCCTCCCGTCCCGTCCCCCCCGTCTTGTCCCGTCCCCCCCATCCTCTGTCCCGTCCCCCGTCCTGTCCCGTCCCCCTGTCCCGTCCCGTCTCCCCTGTCCTGTCCCTCCTGTCCCCCTTGTCCCGTCCCCCTGTCCCGTCCCCCCGTCTCGTCCTGTCCCGTCCCCTCCCGTCCCCCCGTCCCGTCCCGTCTCCCCTGTCCTGTCCCTCCTGTCCCCCTTGTCCCGTCCCCCTGTCCCGTCCCCCATCCTCTGTCCCGTCCCCCGTCCCCTCCGTCCCCTGTCCCGTCCCGTCTCCCCTGTCCTGTCCCTCCTGTCCCCCTTGTCCCGTCCCCCTGTCCCGTCCCCCCGTCTCGTCCTGTCCCGTCCCCTCCCGTCCCCCCGTCTCGTCCCGTCCCCCGTCTCGTCCTGTTCCCTCCCCTCCTTTCCCCTCCCATCCCCTCCCGTCCTCCTGTCCCCCCGTCTCGTCCTGTCCCGTCCCCTC
The DNA here is from genome assembly GCF_905237065.1 of Salmo salar. NCBI lineage: Eukaryota > Metazoa > Chordata > Actinopteri > Salmoniformes > Salmonidae > Salmo > Salmo salar. The sequence continues at coordinate 128,562 of NW_025550630.1, forward strand.
CCGTCGTCTCGTCCCGTCCCCTCCCGTCCCCTCCCGTCCCCCCGTCTCGTCCTGTTCCCTCCCCTCCTTTCCCCTCCCATCCCCTCCCGTCCTCCTGTCCCCCCCGTCTCGTCCTGTCCCGTCCCCTCCCCGTCCCCCCGTCTCGTCCCGTCCCCTCCCGTCCTCCTGTCCCCCCGTCTCGTCCTGTCCCGTCCCCTCCCATCCCCTCCCGTCCTCCTGTCCCCCCCGTCTCGTCCTGTCCCGTCCCCTCCCGTCCCCCCGTCTCGTCCCGTCCCCTCCCGTCCCGTCCCCTCCCGTCCCCCCGTCCCCTCTCGTCCCGTCCCCTCCCGTCCCGTCCCGTCCCCTCCCGTCCCCCGTCCCGTCCCCTCCCGTCCCCTCCCCAGCTCCTGATCTGGTGCTGCGTAAAGTGATCAACTTCAGCGACTGTACGGTGTGTCTGGATAAGAGGAACGCCAGTGGAAAGATCCAGTTTTACCAGGATCCTCTCCTTTACAAGTGTTCCTTCAGGACGCGACTACACTTCACCTACCAGAACATCAACTCTAAGATCCCTGCTGTTATCAAGGTGAGAGGCACAGACCTACAGCCCACTCTAGCCACAGGCCTGCTGCTAGCTGACATCCTCTCTCTGTCTCTGTCTGTCCTGTCTGTCCTGTCTGTCCTGTCTGTCTCTGTCCTGTCTGTCTGTCTGTCCTGTCTGTCTGTCCTGTCTGTCCTGTCTGTCTCTGTCTGTCTCTGTCTGTCTCTGTCTGTCTCTGTCTGTGTCTCTATGTCCTGTATGTCCTGTATGTCCTGTCTGTCTGTCTGTCTGTCTGTCTGTCTGTCTGTCTGTCTGTCTGTCTGTCTGTCTGTCTGTCTGTCTGTCTGTCTGTGTCTCTCTGTCTGTGTCTCTCTCTCTGTCCTGTATGTCCTGTATGTCCTGTCTGTCTGTCTGTCTGTCCCAGTTAGTTATAGAGACTGGGTTATAACACAGTGAGTTGTGGTACGTTAGGACCAGTTATAGAGACTGGGTTATAACACAGTGAGTTGTGGTATGTTAGGACCAGTTATAGAGACTGGGTTATAACACAGTGAGTTGTGGTATGTTAGGACCAGTTATAGAGACTGGGTTATAACACAGTGAGTTGTGGTATGTTAGGACCAGTTATAGAGACTGGGTTATAACACAGTGAGTTGTGGTATGTTAGGACCAGTTATAGAGACTGGGTTATAACACAGTGAGTTGTGGTATGTTAGGACCAGTTATAGAGACTGGGTTATAACACAGTGAGTTGAGGTACGTTAGGACCAGTTATAGAGACTGGGTTATAACACAGTGAGTTGTGGTACGTTAGGACCAGTTATAGAGACTGGGTTATAACACAGTGAGTTGTGGTACGTTAGGACCAGTTATAGAGACTGGGTTATAACACAGTGAGTTGTGGTATGTTAGGACCAGTTATAGAGACTGGGTTATAACACAGTGAGTTGTGGTATGTTAGGACCAGTTATAGAGACTGGGTTATAACACAGTGAGTTGTGGTATGTTAGGACCAGTTATAGAGACTGGGTTATAACACAGTGAGTTGTGGTATGTTAGGACCAGTTATAGAGACTGGGTTATAACACAGTGAGTTGTGGTATGTTAGGACCAGTTATAGAGACTGGGTTATAACACAGTGAGTTGAGGTACGTTAGGACCAGTTATAGAGACTGGGTTATAACACAGTGAGTTGTGGTACGTTAGGACCAGTTATAGAGACTGGGTTATAACACAGTGAGTTGTGGTACGTTAGGACCAGTTATAGAGACTGGGTTATAACACAGTGAGTTGTGGTACGTTAGGACCAGTTATAGAGACTGGGTTATAACACAGTGAGTTGTGGTACGTTAGGACCAGTTATAGAGACTGGGTTATAACACAGTGAGTTGTGGTACGTTAGGACCAGTTATAGAGACTGGGTTATAACACAGTGAGTTGTGGTACGTTAGGACCAGTTATAGAGACTGGGTTATAACACAGTGAGTCGTGGTACGTTAGGACCAGTTATAGAGACTGGGTTATAACACAGTGAGTCGTGGTACGTTAGGACCAGTTATAGAGACTGGGTTATAACACAGTGAGTCGTGGTACGTTAGGACCAGTTATAGAGACTGGGTTATAACACAGTGAGTTGTGGTACGTTAGGACCAGTTATAGAGACTGGGTTATAACACAGTGAGTTGTGGTATGTTAGGACCAGTTATAGAGACTGGGTTATAACACAGTGAGTTGTGGTATGTTAGGACCAGTTATAGAGACTGGGTTAAAACACAGTGAGTTGTGGTACGTTAGGACCAGTTATAGAGACTGGGTTATAACACAGTGAGTTGTGGTATGTTAGGACCAGTTATAGAGACTGGGTTATAACACAGTGAGTTGTGGTACGTTAGGACCAGTTATAGAGACTGGGTTATAACACAGTGAGTTGTGGTACGTTAGGACCAGTTATAGAGACTGGGTTATAACACAGTGAGTCCTGGTACGTTAGGACCAGTTATAGAGACTGGGTTATAACACAGTGAGTCGTGGTATGTTAGGACCAGTTATAGAGACTGGGTTATAACACAGTGAGTCGTGGTATGTTAGGACCAGTTATAGAGACTGGGTTATAACACAGTGAGTTGTGGTATGTTAGGACCAGTTATAGAGACTGGGTTATAACACAGTGAGTTGTGGTATGTTAGGACCAGTTATAGAGGCTGGGTTATAACACAGTGAGTTGTGGTATGTTAGGACCAGTTATAGAGGCTGGGTTATAACACAGTGAGTTGTGCTATGTTAGGACCAGTTATAGAGGCTGGGTTATAACACAGTGAGTTGTGGTATGTTAGGACCAGTTATAGAGACTGGGTTATAACACAGTGAGTTGTGGTATGTTAGGACCAGTTATAGAGACTGGGTTATAACACAGTGAGTTGTGGTATGTTAGGACCAGTTATAGAGGCTGGGTTATAACACAGTGAGTTGTGGTATGTTAGGACCAGTTATAGAGACTGGGTTATAACACAGTGAGTTGTGGTATGTTAGGACCAGTTATAGAGACTGGGTTATAACACAGTGAGTTGTGGTATGTTAGGACCAGTTATAGAGACTGGGTTATAACACAGTGAGTTGTGGTATGTTAGGACCAGTTATAGAGACTGGGTTATAACACAGTGAGTTGTGGTATGTTAGGACCAGTTATAGAGGCTGGGTTATAACACAGTGAGTTGTGGTATGTTAGGACCAGTTATAGAGGCTGGGTTATAACACAGTGAGTTGTGGTATGTTAGGACCAGTTATAGAGGCTGGGTTATAACACAGTGAGTTGTGCTATGTTAGGACCAGTTATAGAGGCTGGGTTATAACACAGTGAGTTGTGGTATGTTAGGACCAGTTATAGAGACTGGGTTATAACACAGTGAGTTGTGGTATGTTAGGACCAGTTATAGAGACTGGGTTATAACACAGTGAGTTGTGGTATGTTAGGACCAGTTATAGAGGCTGGGTTATAACACAGTGAGTTGTGGTATGTTAGGACCAGTTATAGAGACTGGGTTATAACACAGTGAGTTGTGGTATGTTAGGACCAGTTATAGAGACTGGGTTATAACACAGTGAGTTGTGGTATGTTAGGACCAGTTATAGAGACTGGGTTATAACACAGTGAGTTGTGGTATGTTAGGACCAGTTATAGAGACTGGGTTATAACACAGTGAGTTGTGGTACGTTAGGACCAGTTATAGAGACTGGGTTATAACACAGTGAGTCGTGGTACGTTAGGACCAGTTATAGAGACTGGGTTATAACACAGTGAGTCGTGGTACGTTAGGACCAGTTATAGAGACTGGGTTATAACACAGTGAGTCGGTGATACGTTAGGACCAGTTATAGAGACTGGGTTATAACACAGTGAGTCGTGGTACGTTAGGACCAGTTATAGAGACTGGGTTATAACACAGTGAGTCGTGGTACGTTAGGACCAGTTATAGAGACTGGGTTATAACACAGTGAGTCGTGGTACGTCGGGACCAGTTATAGAGACTGGGTTATAACGCAGTGAGTTGTGGTACGTCAGGACCAGTTATAGAGACTGGGTTATAACACAGTGAGTTGTGGTATGTTAGGACCAGTTATAGAGACTGGGTTATAACACAGTGAGTTGTGGTACGTTAGGACCAGTTATAGAGACTGGGTTAAAACACAGTGAGTTGTGGTACGTTAGGACCAGTTATAGAGACTGGGTTATAACACAGTGAGTTGTGGTACGTTAGGACCAGTTATAGAGACTGGGTTATAACACAGTGAGTTGTGGTACGTTAGGACCAGTTATAGAGACTGGGTTATAACACAGTGAGTTGTGGTACGTTAGGACCAGTTATAGAGACTGGGTTATAACACAGTGAGTTGTGGTACGTTAGGACCAGTTATAGAGACTGGGTTATAACACAGTGAGTCGTGGTACGTTAGGACCAGTTATAGAGACTGGGTTATAACACAGTGAGTCCTGGTACGTTAGGACCAGTTATAGAGACTGGGTTATAACACAGTGAGTCGTGGTACGTTAGGACCAGTTATAGAGACTGGGTTATAACACAGTGAGTCGTGGTATGTTAGGACCAGTTATAGAGACTGGGTTATAACACAGTGAGTTGTGGTATGTTAGGACCAGTTATAGAGACTGGGTTATAACACAGTGAGTTGTGGTATGTTAGGACCAGTTATAGAGACTGGGTTATAACACAGTGAGTTGTGGTATGTTAGGACCAGTTATAGAGACTGGGTTATAACACAGTGAGTTGTGGTATGTTAGGACCAGTTATAGAGGCTGGGTTATAACACAGTGAGTTGTGGTACGTTAGGACCAGTTATAGAGACTGGGTTATAACACAGTGAGTTGTGGTACGTTAGGACCAGTTATAGAGACTGGGTTATAACACAGTGAGTTGTGGTACGTTAGGACCAGTTATAGAGACTGGGTTATAACACAGTGAGTTGTGGTACGTTAGGACCAGTTATAGAGACTGGGTTATAACACAGTGAGTTGTGGTACGTTAGGACCAGTTATAGAGGCTGGGTTATAACACAGTGAGTTGTGGTATGTTAGGACCAGTTATAGAGGCTGGGTTATAACACAGTGAGTTGTGGTATGTTAGGACCAGTTATAGAGGCTGGGTTATAACACATCTGACTGGCCTAGTTTCTGCTGTCCGGCTGTTTTCACAGCCGTGTTTCACCCATTTCTTATTTACCGTTGTGGACATGGAATAGAGTCTAGACCAGGGCTCCCTCCAGGAACAGGGTGGGAAAGCCCCGGTCTAGACGTCTCTCTCTCTCCAGGAACAGGGTTGGAAAGCCCCGGTCTAGACGTCTCTCTCTCTCCAGGAACAGGGTTGGAAAGCCCCGGTCTAGACGTCTGTCTCTCTCCAGGAACAGGGTTGGAAAGCCCCGGTCTAGACGTCTCTCTCTCCAGGATTAGGGTTGGAAAGCCCCGGTCTAGACGTCTCTCTCTCCAGGAACAGGGTTGGAAAGCCCCGGTCTAGACGTCTCTCTCTCTCCAGGAACAGGGTTGGAAAGCCCCGGTCTAGACGTCTCTCTCTCCAGGATTAGGGTTGGAAAGCCCCGGTCTAGACGTCTCTCTCTCTCCAGGAACAGGGTTGGAAAGCCCCGGTCTAGACGTCTCTCTCTATACTAACTGTTTCCTCTTCCTCCTCTTCCTCCCGTCAGATCCAGACGATGGTCGAGTCCCTGAAGCTGTCCATCACAGACCAGCAGCTGCCCATGTTCATCAGGATCATGGAGCTGGTCCTCAGCCTCTACTACGGAGAGATAGGAGGAGGAGGGAAGGACGGAGAGGGAGAGGAGGGGAGCGGAGATAGAGAGGTCATCACTACACCAGGTTAGTCTGGGGTTAGACTCTGGTCTATACTGCCCTCTAATACAGGGGGGAGGAGGGGAGGGAGGGAGGAGGAGAGGGGAGAGGAGAGGAGAGGGGGAGGAGGAGGAGGGAAGGACGGAGAGGGAGAGGAGGGGAGCGGAGATAGAGAGGTCATCACTACACCAGGTTAGTCTGGGGTTAGACTCTGGTCTATACTGCCCTCTAATACAGGGGAGGAGGAGGAGGAGGGAGGAGGAGGGAGGAGGGGGAGGAGGGTGAAGGAGGGGAGGATGAGGGAGAGGAGGGGGAGGAGGGGGAGGAGGAGGAGGGGGAGGAGGGGAGGATGAGGGAGAGGAGGGGAGGAGGAGGAGGACATGCCGGGCCGGGCTCCGTTACTATTCTGCATGCTGTCTCAATTTGTCCTGTTTAGTGAATTCTTGGATGGTGAGCGACCCCAGACCCCACAACCATAAAGGTCAATGGGTTCTATAACTGATTCAAATGTTATGTTCCTTTTGATGGCTCCTCTGGCCTCGTCTCAGATCGTTTACACCTGTGGTGCTGATGTCTCTCTCTCTCTCTCTCTGTCTCTCTCTGTCTCTCCTCTCTCTCTCCTTTCTGTCTCTCCTCTCTCTCTCTCTCTCTCTCTCTCTCTCTCTCTGTCTCTCTCTCTCTCTCTCTCGCTCTCTCTCTCTCTCTCTCTCTCGCTCTCTCTCTCTCTCTCTCTCTCCTTTCTGTCTCTCCTCTCTCTCTCTCTCTCCTTTCTGTCTCTCCTTTCTGTCTCTCCTCGCTCTCTCTCTCTCTCTCTTCTCTCGCTCTTCTGTCTCTCTCTCTCTCCCTCTCTCCCTCTCTTTCTCTCTCTCTCTCTCTCTCTCTCTCTCTCTCTCTCTCTCTCTCTCTCTCTCTCTCTCTCTCTCTCTCTCTCTCTCTCTCTCTCTCTCTCTCTCTCTCTCTCTCTCTCTCTCTCTCTCTCTCTCTCTCTCTCTCTCTCTCTCTCTCTCTCTCTCTCTCTCTCTCTCTCTCTCTCTCTCTCTCTCTCTCTTTCTCTATCCTCTCTCTCTCTCTCTCTCTCTCTCTCTCTCTCTCTCTCTCTCTCTCCTTTCTGTCTCTCCTCTCCTCTCTCTCTCTCTCTGTCTCTCTCTCTCCTTCCCTCCTCTCTCTGTCTCTCTCTCTCCTCTCTCTCTCTCTCTCTCTCTCTCTCTCTCTTCTCTCTCTCTCTCTCTCTCTCTCCTCTCTGTCTCTCTCCTTCCCTCTCTATTTCTCTCTCTGTGTTTTTCTGTAACTGTAATGTTAGTTGGCAGGGCTCTCCTCTCTGTCCGATACCAGATGTCAGCGTCAGTGTCATGCTCCTGCTATGTGGGACCCTGAGAATGAATTAGTATCCTATCACACAGATATACAAGAGGGGAAGCGCTGCTTGGACCCTGAGCACTCCACATCTTGTTGTGCTGGAAGGGATGGAGAGAAATGGGAGGGAACAGACTTGTTCTGGTGTGTGTGTGTGTGTGTGTGTGTGTGTGTGTGTGTGTGTGTGTGTGTGTGTGTGTGTGTGTGTGTGTGTGTGTGTGTGTGTGTGTGTGTGTGTGTGTGTGTGTGTGTGTGTGTGTGTGTGTGTGTGTGTGTGTCAGGGTGGTGTGTGTGTGTGTGTCCACTCAGGACGTATTAATCGTCCGTGACTTTTAATTGCCTGTGGTTTTCTTCAGCACCATTTTTCAAAGGGTGAATATTAATTCATCCTCTTTTCAAAGGGTTTTCTTTTCCCTACTAATGAACTGGAAAATAGTTCCTACGTTGTGTTACTGTGTGTGAATCAGTGTGAGTTTTAGGTGGAATCCAAAAGCAACGGCTGATTAATGTTATTGTATGTTGTCTAAACGTGCCTGTAGGGGTCATTCACCGAAAACATTCCATCACTCACCGTTTAACCAGTGTTTTCCCTCGTCTCTGCGGGAAATGAATTGAAACACTCACCGTTTAACCAGTGTTTTCCCTCGTCTCTGTGGGAGATGAATTGAATCACTCACCGTTTAACCAGAGTTTTCCCTCGTCTCTGTGGGAAATAAATTGAAACACTCACCGTTTACCAGTGTTGTCCCTCGTCTCTGCGGGAAATGAATTGAAACACTCACCGTTTAACCAGAGTTTTCCCTCGTCTCTGTGGGAAATGAATTGAAACACTCACCGTTTACCAGTGTTGTCCCTCGTCTCTGCGGGAAATGAATTGAAACACTCACCGTTTAACCAGAGTTTTCCCTTGTCTCTGTGGGAAATGAATTGAAACACTCACCGTTTAACCAGTGTTTTCTCTCGTCTCTGTGGGAAATGAATTGAAACACTCACCGTTTAACCAGAGTTTTCCCTCGACTCTGTGGGAAATGAATTGAAACACTCACCGTTTAACCAGAGTTTTCTCTCGTCTCTGTGGGAAATGAAATGAAACACTCACCGTTTAACCAGTGTTGTCCCTCGTCTCTGTGGGAAATGAATTGAAACACTCACCGTTTAACCAGTGTTGTCCCTCGTCTCTGTGGGAAATGAATTGAAACAATCACCGTTTAACCAGTGTTGTCCCTCGTCTTTACGGGAAATGAATTGAAACACTCACCGTTTAACCAGTGTTTTCTCTCGTCTCTGTGGGAAATGAATTGAAACACTCACCGTTTAACCAGAGTTTTCCCTCGTCTCTGTGGGAAATGAATTGAAACACTCACCGTTTAACCAGAGTTTTCTCTCGTCTCTGTGGGAAATGAATTGAAACACTCACCGTTTAACCAGTGTTGTCCCTCGTCTCTGTGGGAAATGAATTGAAACACTCACCGTTTAACCAGTGTTTTCTCTCGTCTCTGTGTGGAAATGAATTGAAACACTCACCGTTTAACCAGTGTTGTCCCTCGTCTCTGTGGGAAATGAATTGAAACACTCACCGTTTAACCAGTGTTGTCCCTCCTCTTTACGGGAAATGAATTGAAACACTCACCGTTTAACCAGTGTTGTCCCTCGTCTCTGTGGGAAATGAATTGAAACACTCACCGTTTAACCAGTGTTGTCCCTCGTCTTTACGGGAAATGAATTGAAACACTCACCGTTTAACCAGTGTTGTCCCTCGTCTCTGTGGGAAATGAATTGAAACACTCACCGTTTAACCAGAGTTTTCCCTCGTCTCTGTGGGAAATGAATTGAAACACTCACCGTTTAACCAGTGTTGTCCCTCGTCTCTGTGGGAAATGAATTGAAACACTCACCGTTTAACCAGTGTTTTCTCTCGTCTTTGTGGGAAATGAATTGAAACACTCACCGTTTAACCAGTGTTTTCTCTCGTCTCTGTGGGAAATGAATTGAAACACTCACCGTTTAACCAGTGTTGTCCCTCGTCTTTACGGGAAATTAATTGAAACACTCACCGTTTAACCAGTGTTTTCTCTCGTCTCTGTGGGAAATGAATTGAAACACTCACCGTTTAACCAGTGTTTTCCCTCGTCTCTACGGGAAATGAATTGAAGTCTGCGGAAACACTCAACATATCAGAGGTGGGAAATGTAGAGGACTAACATGCTTGAAGGGGTTTTAGAGAAATATGAGAGGAATTAAGAGGAGAAAGAAAGAGAGGTGAGAGCTACATTTAAAAAATATAAATCTATATATTTATACATCTAAAGAGGAGTTGGGTTGGAGAGGCCTATGCTGCCCCCTACTGTACTAACAGCAGAGGTGTAGGCACCCTGATAAATAACAATATACACCATTTCCTCTTACATTCTCCGGTATGATGCTTAATTACGCCAATAGAGAATACACATTTGGAGAATAAACACGTCTTCTAGACCTGAAATGTATTAAATACGTTAAAGAAAAAAAAAAAATCTAGACAAAGAGGGACAGATTAAAACTGACGCCGATATAATTTTGGGTACATTACAGGAATGATAATCTCATACTCAGCTGTAGTTAAATCTGATTTAGAAATTAAAATAATCTGTCCTCGGTTGCAACACTCCACTACCGAGTTCCAAACTGCCTCTGGAAGCAACGTCAGCACAACAACTGTTCGTCTGGAGCTTCATGAAATGGGTTTCCGTGGCCGAGCAGCCGCACACAAGCCTAAGGTCACCATGTGCAATGCCAAGCGTCAGCTGGAGGGGTGTAAAGCTCGCCGCCATTGGACTCTGGAGCAGTGGAAACGCGTTCTCTGGAGTGATGAATCACGCTTCACCATCTGGCAGTCCGATGGATGAATCTGGGTTTGGCGGATGCCAGGAGAACGCTACCTGCCCCAATGCATAGTGCCAACTGTAAAGTTTGGTGGAGGAGGAATAATGGTCTGGGGCTGTTTTTCATGGTTCGGGCCCCTTAGATCCAGTGAAGGGAAATCTCAACGCTACAGCATACAATGAAATTCTAGACGATTCTGTGTTTCCAACGAGCCAGGTCTTATCTCCCAACATCAGTGCCCGACCTCACTAATGCTCTTGTGGCTGAATGGAAGCAAGTCCCCGCAGCAATGTTCCAACATCTAGTGGAAAGCCTTCCCAGAAGAGTGGAGGCTGTTATAGCAGCAATGTTCCAACATCTAGTGGAAAGCCTTCCCAGAAGAGTGGAGGCTGTTATAGCAGCAATGTTCCAACATCTAGTGGAAAGCCTTCCCAGAAGAGTGGAGGCTGTTATAGCAGCAATGTTCCAACATCTAGTGGAAAGCCTTCCCAGAAGAGTGGAGGCTGTTATAGCAGCAATGTTCCAACATCTAGTGGACAGCCTTCCCAGAAGAGTGGAGGCTGTTATAGCAGCAATGTTCCAACATCTAGTGGAAAGCCTTCCCAGAAGAGTGGAGGCTGTTATAGCAGCAATGTTCCAACATCTAGTGGAAAGCCTTCCCAGAAGAGTGGAGGCTGTTATAGCAGCAATGTTCCAACATCTAATGGAAAGCCTTCCCAGAAGAGAGGAGGCTGTTATAGCAGCAATGTTCCAACATCTAGTGGAAAGCCTTCCCAGAAGAGTGGAGGCTGTTATAGCAGCAATGTTCCAACATCTAGTGGAAAGCCTTCCCAGAAGAGTGGAGGCTGTTATAGCAGCAATGTTCCAACATCTAGTGGAAAGCCTTCCCAGAAGAGTGGAGGCTGTTATAGCAGCAATGTTCCAACATCTAGTGGAAAGCCTTCCCAGAAGAGTGGAGGCTGTTATAGCAGCAATGTTCCAACATCTAGTGGAAAGCCTTCCCAGAAGAGTGGAGGCTGTTATAGCAGCAATGTTCCAACATCTAGTGGAAAGCCTTCCCAGAAGAGTGGAGGCTGTTATAGCAGCAATGTTCCAACATCTAGTGGAAAGCCTTCCCAGAAGAGTGGAGGCTGTTATAGCAGCAATGTTCCAACATCTAGTGGAAAGCCTTCCCAGAAGAGTGGAGGCTGTTATAGCAGCAATGTTCCAACATCTAGTGGAAAGCCTTCCCAGAAGAGTGGAGGCTGTTATAGCAGCAATGTTCCAACATCTAGTGGAAAGCCTTCCCAGAAGAGTGGAGGCTGTTATAGCAGCAAAAGGGGGAAACCAACTCCATATTAATGCCCATGATTTCAGAATGAGATGTTGGACGAGCAGGTGTCCACATACTTTTGATCATGTAGTGTATCTGCTCAAGCCCATAAAAAGTCTTTCACAAAGTTAAGAAGAAAATAAAATGTTTGAACTGAAGCAGGAATGTGATTTATTTACTCTTGAAGAGAAGCCAACAAACTAACGGGTTGAACTCAAATAAACCATATTACTTCACGGCAAATAAAACCTGGTAAATATCTCACATCTCTCAACAAAACGAATACATGATTAATCAGTTGTAAAAGATAAAGATACAAAACGTGATTTAATGACCATTTTATAAGTTTATCATTTATTTTATTTTTTTAAATATAAAAATTGGAATGGAACAACAGTTGGACGGATCGTAAAGCTTTCTTAGACTCAACAACTCAGCAGACCAAAAATAAACCCGAAAACCAGAGATCACCCAAGAATGGATATTAGATAGTGTTAAAACATGAGGTAGAAAAGCACCAGGAATGGATATTAGATAGTGTTAAAACATGAGGTAGAAAAGCACCAGGAATGGATATTAGATAGTGTTAAAACATGAGGTAGAAAAGCACCAGGAATGGATATTAGATAGTGTTAAAACATGAGGTAGAAAAGCACCAGGAATGGATATTAGATAGTGTTAAAACATGAGGTAGAAAAGCACCAGGAATGGATATTAGATGGTGTTAAAACATGAGGTAGAAAAGCACCAGGAATGGATATTAGATGGTGTTAAAACATGAGGTAGAAAAGCACCAGGAATGGATATTAGATAGTGTTAAAACATGAGGTAGAAAAGCACCAGGAATGGATATTAGATGGTGTTAAAACATGAGGTAGAAAAGCACCAGGAATGGATATTAGATAGTGTTAAAACATGAGGTAGAAAAGCACCAGGAATGGATATTAGATAGTGTTAAAACATGAGGTAGAAAAGCACCAGGAATGGATATTAGATAGTGTTAAAACATGAGGTAGAAAAGCACCAGGAATGGATATTAGATAGTGTTAAAACATGAGGTAGAAAAGCACCAGGAATGGATATTAGATAGTGTTAAAACATGAGGTAGAAAAGCACCAGGAATGGATATTAGATAGTGTTAAAACATGAGGTAGAAAAGCACCAGGAATGGATATTAGATAGTGTTAAAACACGAGGTAGAAAAGCACCAGGAATGGATATTAGATAGTGTTAAAACACGAGGTAGAAAAGCACCAGGAATGGATATTAGATAGTGTTAAAACATGAGGTAGAAAAGCACCAGGAATGGATATTAGATAGTGTTAAAACATGAGGTAGAAAAGCACCAGGAATGGATATTAGATAGTGTTAAAACATGAGGTAGAAAAGCACCAGGAATGGCTTTCCCATAGAATTCTGTTCAACATTTTTACAAAGTTACTCCCCAGATTTACACAAAATGACAACACACATGTCACTCAATTCAATACTTTCTAGTTCCATGTATCAAACAGTTATTTCAGTTATATTAAAATCAGGAAAATCTGGAACATCCCCTGCTGATAATAGACCCTTTTAAGTTTAATAAATTGTAACCATAAAATAATAATACAGCTTATAAGCAATATAATTGGCAAAAGTCTCTTACCAGACCTGATACATATCAATCAAACAGGCTTTATTTAAAAAAAACACTAACAAATACTAGAACGTGTTTCAGTTTAATACAATACGCAAAAAAAAAACTAAATATAGCTTTATAAATAAAGGCTGTTAAATGTCGAGAAGGCTTTCAACGTTTTGAATTGCCTTTTCTATTCAAAACTTTGGAAGCTTTTACCTTTTCCAGCTGAAATAATGCAATTTATAAAAAACAATATTGTTTAAATGGCCTAAAGCAAAAATATACACAAATAATACATTATGTAATGAAATTGCTTTTAGAAAGAGGCACAAGACAGGGATGTCCCCTCTCCCTTCCTGTTTGCACTGGTAATTGAACTTTTGAACCAACCAACAGGTATCAGTATTAATAAACATGAATAGAAACGACACTTTTTTTTGTAGATAATCTCCTGATATACTTGACCCGATACTGAAAACTCAATGCCCCATTTGCAAAAAAAAAACATTTTCAGAATACTCTGAAATCTCAGGATATAAAATTAATGTTGAAAACCCCCCGAAATAATTGCAATAGAACAAATACAAATAATAACTGATTATCCCCCCAGCGGTCCTTTATTCCCCCAGCGGTCCTTTATTCCCCCAGCGGTCCTTTATTCCCCCAGCGGTCCTTTTATTCCCCCCAGCGGTCCTTTATCCCCCCAGCGGTCCTTTATTCCCCCAGCGGTCCTTTATTCCCCCAGCGGTCCTTTATTCCCCAGCGGTCCTTTATTCCCCCCAGCGGTCCTTTATTCCCCCAGCGGTCCTTTATTCCCCCAGCGGTCCTTTATTCCCCCAGCGGTCCTTTATCCCCCCAGCGGTCCTTTATTCCCCCAGCGGTCCTTTATTCCCCCAGCGGTCCTTTATTCCCCCAGCGGTCCTTTATTCCCCCCAGCGGTCCTTTATTCCCCCAGCGGTCCTTTATTCCCCCCAGCGGTCCTTTATTCCCCCAGCGGTCCTTTATTCCCCAGCGGTCCTTTATTCCCCCAGCGGCCCTTTATTCCCCCCAGCGGTCCTTTATTCCCCCAGCGGTCCTTTATCCCCCCAGCGGTCCTTTATCCCCCCCAGCGGTCCTTTATTCCCCCAGCGGTCCTTTATCCCCCCAGCGGTCCTTTATTCCCCCAGCGGTCCTTTATTCCCCCAGCGGTCCTTTATTCCCCCAGCGGTCCTTTATTCCCCCAGCGGTCCTTTATTCCCCCAGCGGTCCTTTATCCCCCCAGCGGTCCTTTATTCCCCCAGCGGTCCTTTATTTCCCCCAGCGGTCCTTTATTTCCCCAGCGGTCCTTTATTCCCCAGCGGTCCTTTATTCCCCCAGCGGTCCTTTATCCCCCCAGCTGTCCTTTATTCCCCCAGCGGTCCTTTATTCCCCCAGCGGTCCTTTATTCCCCCAGCGGTCCTTTATCCCCCCCAGCGGTCCTTTATTCCCCCAGCGGTCCTTTATTTCCCCAGCGGTCCTTTATTTCCCCAGCGGTCCTTTATTCCCCAGCGGTCCTTTATTCCCCCAGCGGTCCTTTATCCCCCAGCTGTCCTTTATTCCCCCAGCGGTCCTTTATTCCCCCAGCGGTCCTTTATTCCCCCAGCGGTCCTTTATTCCCCCAGCGGTCCTTTATTCCCCCAGCGGTCCTTTATTCCCCCAGCGGTCCTTTATTCCCCCAGCGGTCCTTTATTCCCCCAGCGGTCCTTTATTCCCCCAGCGGTCCTTTATTCCCCCAGCGGTCCTTTATCCCCCCAGCGGTCCTTTATTCCCCCCAGCGGTCCTTTATTCCCCCAGCGGTCCTTTATTCCCCCAGCGGTCCTTTATTCCCCCCAGCGGTCCTTTATTCCCCCAGCAATCCTTTATTCCCCCAGCGGTCCTTTATCCCCCCCAGCGGTCCTTTATCCCCCCAGCGGTCCTTTATTCCCCCAGCGGTCCTTTATTCCCCAGCGGTCCTTTATTCCCCCAGCGGTCCTTTATTCCCCAGTATCCCCCAGTCTGACTGTTCAGCTCTGTAGTGTCCTCTCTCATCCAGTCACAGAGAGAGGCTCATCTCTGTAGTGTCCTCTCTCATCCAGTCACAGAGAGAGACTCAAATCAAAATCAAATCAAATTTATTTTTATATAGCCCTTCGTACATCAGCTGATATTCTCAAAGTGCTGTACAGAAACCCAGCCTAAAACCCCAAACAGCAAGCAAAGCATGTGAAAGAAGCACGGTGGCTAGGAAAAACTCCCTAGGAAAAACTCCCTAGAAAGGCCAAAAACCTAGGAAGAAACCTAGAGAGGAACCAGGCTATGAGGGGTGGCCAGTCCTCTTCTGGCTGTGCAGGGTGGATATTATAACAGAACATGGTCAAAATGTTAAAATGTTAAAATGTTCATAAATGACCAGCATGGTCAAATAATAATAATCATAGTAGTTGTCGAGGGTGCAACAAGCACGTCCGGTGAACAGGTCAGGGTTCCATAGCCGCAGGCAGAACAGTTGAAACTGGAGCAGCAGCACGGCCAGGTGGACTGGGGACAGCAAGGAGTCATCATACCAGGTAGTCCTGAGGCATGGTCCTAGGGCTCAGGTCCTCCGAGAGAAAGACAGAAAGAGAGAATTAGAGAGAGCATATTTAAATACACACAGGACACCGGATAAGACAAGAGAAATACTCCAGATGTAACAGACTGACCCTAGCCCCCGACACATAAACTACTGCAGCATAAATACTGGAGGCTGAGACAGGAGGGATCAGAAGACACTGTGGCCCCATCCGATGATACCCCGGACAGGGCCAAACAGGCAGGATATAACCCCACCCACTTTGCCAAAGCACAGCCCCCACACCACTAGAGGGATGTCTCCAACCACCAACTTACCGTCCTAAGACAAGGCCGAGTATAGCCCACAACGATCTCCGCCATGGCACAACCCAAGGGGGGGGCGCCAACCCAGACAGGAAGACCACGTCAGTGACTCAACCCACTCAAGTGACGCACCCCTCCCATGGACGGCATGGAAGAACACCAGTAGGCCAGTGACTCAGCCTCTGTAAAAGGGTTAGAGGCAGAGAATCCCAGTGGAAAGAGGGGAACCGGCAAGGCAGAGACAGCAAGGGCGGTTCGTTGCTCCAGCCTTTCCGTTCACCTTCACACTCCTGGGCCAGACTATACTTAATCATAGGACCTACTGAAGAGATAAGTCTTCAGTAAAGACTTAAAGGTTGAGACTGAGTCTGCGTCTCTCACATTGGTAGGCAGACCATTCCATAAAAATGGAGCTCTATAGGAGAAAGCCCTACCTCCAGCCGTTTGCTTAGAAATTCTAGGGACAATTAGGAGGCCTGCGTCTTGTGACCGTAGTGTACGTGTAGGTATGTACGGCAGGACCAAATCGGAAAGATAGGTAGGAGCAAGCCCATGTAATGCTTTGTAGGTTAGCAGTAAAACCTTGAAATCAGCCCTTGCCTTAACAGGAAGCCAGTGTAGGGAGGCTAACACTGGAGTAATATGATCAAATTTTTTGGTTCTAGTCAGGATTCTAGCAGCCGTATTTAGCACTAACTGAAGTTTATTTAGTGCTTTATCCGGGTAGCCAGAAAGTAGAGCATTGCAGTAGTCCAGCCTAGAAGTAACAAAAGCATGGATAAATTTTTCTGCGTCATTTTGGACAGAAAATTTCTGATTTTTGCAATGTTACGTAGATGGAAAAAAGCTGTCCTTGAAACAGTCTTGATATGTTCTTCAAAGAGAGATCAGGGTCCAGAGTAACGCCGAGGTCCTTCACAGTTTTATTTGAGACGACTGTACAACCATCCAGATTAATTGTCAGATTCAACAGAAGATCTCTTTGTTTCTTGGGACCTAGAACAAGCATCTCTGTTTTGTCCGAGTTTAAAAGTAGAAAGTTTGCAGCCATCCACTTCTTTATGTCTGAAACACAGGCTTCTAGCGAGGGCAATTTTGGGGCTTCACCATGTTTCATTGAAATGTACAGCTGTGTGTCGTCTGCATAGCAGTGAAATTTAACATTGTTTTCGAATGACATCCCCAAGAGGTAAAATATATGTGAAAACAATAGTGGTCCTAAAACGGAACCTTGAGGAACACCGAAATTTACAATTGATTTGTCAGAGGACAAACCATTCACAGAGACAAACTGATATCTTTCCGACAGATAAGATCTAAACCAGGCCAGAACTTGTCCATGTAGACCAATTTGGGTTTCCAATCTCTCCAAAAGAATGTGGTGATCGATGGTATCAAAAGCGGCACTAAGATCTAGGAGCACGAGGACAGATGCAGAGCCTCGGTCTGACGTCATTAAAAGGTCATTTACCACCTTCACAAGTGCAGTCTCAGTGCTATGATGGGGTCTAAAACCAGACTGAAGCGTTTCGTATACATTGTTTGTCTTCAGGAAGGCAGTCAGTTGCTGTGCAACAGCTTTTTCTAAAATTTTGGAGAGGAATGGAAGATTCGATATAGGCCGATAGTTTTTTATAATTTCTGGATCAAGATTCGGCTTTTTTCAAGAGAGGCTTTATTACTGCCACTTTTAGTGAGCTTGGTACACATCCGGTGGATAGAGAGCCGTTTATTATGTTCAACATAGGAGGGCCAAGCACAGGAAGCAGCTCTTTCAGTAGTTTAGTTGGAATAGGGTCCAGTATGCAGCTTGAGGGTTTGGAGGCCATGATTATTTTCATCATTGCGTCAAGAGATATAGTACTAAAACACTTTAGTATCTCCCTTGATCCTAGGTCCTGGCAGAGTTGTGCAGACTCAGGACAATGGAGCTTTGGAGGAATACCCAGATTTAAAGAGGAGTCTGTAATTTGCTTTCTAATGATCATGATCTTTTCCTCAAAGAAGTTCATAAATTTATTACTGCTGAAGTGAAAGCCATCCTCCATTTGCGAAGGCTGCTTTTTAGTTAGCTTTGCGACAGTATCAAAAGAAATTTCGGATTGTTCTTATTTTCCTCAATTAAGTTGGAAAAATAGGATGATCGAGCAGCAGTAAGGGCTCTTCGATACTGCACGGTACTGTCTTTCCAAGCTAGTCGGAAGACTTCCAGTTTGGTGTGGCGCCATTTCCGTTCCAATTTTCTGGAAGCTTGCTTCAGAGCTCGTGTATTTTCTGTATACCAGGGAGCTAGTTTCTTATGACAGATGTTTTTAGTTTTTAGGGGTGCAACTGCATCTAGGGTATTGCGCAAGGTTAAATTGAGTTCCTCGGTTAGGTGGTTAACTGATTTTTGTCCTCTGACGTCCTTGGGTAGGCAGAGGCAGTCTGGAAGGGCATCAAGGAATCTTTGGGTTGTCTGAGAATTTATAGCACGACTTTTAATGCTCCTTGGTTGGGGTCTGAGCAGATTATTTGTTGCAATTGCAAACGTAATAAAATGGTGGTCCGATAGTCCAGGATTATGAGGAAAAACATTTAGATCCACAACATTTGGACTCAGACTGTAGTGTCCTCTCTCATCCAGTCACAGAGAGAGGCTCAGCTCTGTAGTGTCCTCTCTCATCCAGTCACAGAGAGAGACTCAGACTGTAGTGTCCTCTCTCATCCAGTCACAGAGAGAGGCTCAGACTGTAGTGTCCTCTCTCATCCAGTCACAGAGAGAGGCTCAGACTGTAGTGTCCTCTCTCATCCAGTCACAGAGAGAGGCTCAGCTCTGTAGTGTCCTCTCTCATCCAATCACAGAGAGAGGCTCAGCTCTGTAGTGTCCTCTCTCTCATCCAGTCACAGAGAGAGGCTCAGCTCTGTAGTGTCCTCTCTCATCCAGTCACAGAGAGAGGCTCAGCTCTGTAGTGTCCTCTCTCATCCAGTCACAGAGAGAGGCTCAGCTCTGTAGTGTCGTCTCTCATCCAGTCACAGAGAGAGGCTCAGCTCTGTAGTGTCCTCTCTCTCATCCAGTCACAGAGAGAGGCTCAGACTGTAGTGTCCTCTCTCATCCAGTCACAGAGAGAGGCTCAGCTCTGTAGTGTCCTCTCTCATCCAATCACAGAGAGAGGCTCAGCTCTGTAGTGTCCTCTCTCTCATCCAGTCACAGAGAGAGGCTCAGCTCTGTAGTGTCCTCTCTCTCATCCAGTCACAGAGAGAGGCTCAGCTCTGTAGTGTCCTCTCTCTCATCCAGTCAGAGAGAGGCTCAGCTCTGTAGTGTCCTCTCTCATCCAGTCACAGAGAGAGGCTCAGCTCTGTAGTGTCCTCTCTCATCCAATCACAGAGAGAGGCTCAGCTCTGTAGTGTCCTCTCTCATCCAGTCACAGAGAGAGGCTCAGCTCTGTAGTGTCCTCTCTCATCCAGTCACAGAGAGAGGCTCAGCTCTGTAGTGTCCTCTCTCATCCAGTCACAGAGAGAGGCTCAGCTCTGTAGTGTCCTCTCTCATCCAGTCACAGAGAGAGGCTCATCTCTGTAGTGTCCTCTCTCATCCAGTCACAGAGAGAGGCTCAGCTCTGTGCCGAGGGGGGAAAGGAACGTTTCCCAGCTCACCTGCTGGTCAGAGACGTAAAACCGTTCCAGTGACGTCTTTTTACGATGTGTTCCAAATGTCTTCCTATTCCCTATGTAGTGCACTAGGGGACAGGGTGTGGTTTTGGGGACAGAGTCAGAGAGTTTTTTATCTCTGGGAATCTGGAGGCCCTGTCTGTCTGTCTGTCTGTCTGTCTGTCTGTCTGTCTGTCTGTCTGTCTGTCTGTCTGTCTGTCTGTCTGTCTGTCTGTCTGTCTGTCTGTCTGTCTGTCTGTCTGTCTGTCTGTCTGTGTCTCACTACCAGGAGTAACACCTCAAAGCCTTGTCCCAGACACAGTTCTGTTCACTGGATTTGTTCGTGCGTTCAGAGCACTATCCAAAGGCATAACGCGCGAGCGCGGTACCAGAGACGAAAAGTAAAAATGTTCCATTACCGTACGTAGAAACATGTCAAACGCTGTTTAAAATCAATCTTTATGGTATTTTTAACGTAAAATTGCGATAATATTCCAATAGCATATTCATTCAAGAAGAAAAAGAAGGAACGGCGCGCTCGCGGGACCGCGCATATCCAATCCCTTTGTCTCCAGGCAGTCCACTCAGTGACTGAGCTCCTATTATCTGCCCAGTGACAGGAGAATGCTGAAAGAACTTTCTGAAGGCTGTTGACAGCCAATGGAAGCCTTAGGAAGTGCTACGTGACCCCACAGAAACTGTAGTTTCGATTGAGAATTGTAGTTCTTCTTCTGATTCTGACTTTCCACTTCCTGGTTGGATTTTTCTCAGGTTTTTGCCTGCCATATGAGTTCTGTTATACTCACAGACACAATTCAAACAATTTTAGAAACATCAGTGTTTTTTCTATCCAAATCTACTAATAATATGCATATTCTAGTTTCTGGGCCAGACTAGTAACCAGTTTAATTTGGGTTTTCATCTGACTGTGAAAATACTGCCCCCTACACCTCAACAGGTTAACACCTCAAAGCCTCGTCCCAGACACAGTTCTGTTCACTGGATTTAACACCTCAAAGCCTCGGTCCAGACACAGTTCTGTTCACTGGATTTAACACCTCAAAGCCTCGGCCCAGACACAGTTCTGTTCACTGGATTTAACACCTCAAAGCCTCGGTCCAGACACAGTTCTGTTCACTGGATTTAACACCTCAAAGCCTCGGCCCAGACACAGTTCTGTTCACTGGATTTAACACCTCAAAGCCTCGGTCCAGACACAGTTCTGTTCACTGGATTTAACACCTCAAAGCCTCGGCCCAGACACAGTTCTGTTCACTGGATTTAACACCTCAAAGCCTCGGCCCAGACACAGTTCTGTTCACTGGATTTAACACCTCAAAGCCTCGGTCCAGACACAGTTCTGTTCACTGGATTTAACACCTCAAAGCCTCGGTCCAGACACAGTTCTGTTCACTGGATTTAACACCTCAAAGCCTCGGTCCAGACACAGTTCTGTTCACTGGATTTAACACCTCAGACTCTCACAGGAAGTACAAAACAACGACCAGTAGAAGGGTTTGGTGTTTAGACCTGACGCCTCAGCCTCTCACAGGAAGTACAAAAAAAAAACAACGACCAGAAAAAGCCAGAACAGTGGATTTCTCAACTGCCAATTCGCAAAGTGAAAGATTTAATTAAAACATGACCTAATTTTCACCGCCTAAGCCTGTGGGATTCCTGTGCTGTGACCTCACGCGTGTTTTTGTTTTGAGAGCGAGCGAGTACATTCTCGTCTATTGACATCACCTTCCCCTGGCTGTCGCAGAGGGGAGCGGGCCAGCTCAGGGAAACAGACACGACGATACAGGTTCGTAGGTCAGGGGAGCTACATTAGAGAACCGCGTGACCTCCTCTTGGCGACTCGCTCACAGCCCCCAGCTCCTCTCCTCAGCCCCCAGCTCCTCTCCCCAGCCCCCAGCTCCTCTCCCCAGCCCCCAGCTCCTCTCCCCAGCCCCCAGCTCCTCTCCTCAGCCCCCAGCTCCTCTCCTCAGACCCCAGCTCCTCTCCTCAGTCCTCAGCTCCTCTCCTCAGCCCCCAGCTCCTCTCCTCAGACCCCAGCTCCTCTCCTCAGACCCCAGCTCCTCTCCCCAGACCCCAGCTCCTCTCCCCAGCTCCTCTCCCCAGCCCCCAGCTCCTCTCCTCAGACCCCAGCTCCTCTCCTCAGACCCCAGCTCCTCTCCTCAGACCCCAGCTCCTCTCCCCAGTCCCCAGCTCCTCTCCCCAGCCCCCTGGCCGAGTGGTTCACCTACAGCCCCACAGCCCCCAGCTCCTCTCCCCTGGCTGACTGGCTGACTGACTGGCTGGCTGGCTGGCTGACCGATTGCCTGCTTACCTACCTGTCTGCCTACCTGACTGAAAAGCACTACATCCTGCCTCACCTGCTCTCTCTGGCACCAACCTACCAACCCTCCGAGGCACCGCTCTCTCTGGCACCAACCTACCGACCCTCCGAGGCACCGCTCTCTCTGGCACCAACCTACCGACCCTCCGAGGCACTGCTCACTCTGGCACCAGCCTACCAACCCTCCGAGGCACTGCTCTCTCTGGCACCAACCTACCCAACCCTCCGAGGCACTGCTCTCTCTGGCACCAGCCTACCAACCCTCCGAGGCACCGCTCTCTCTGGCACCAGCCTACCGACCCTCCGAGGCACCGCTCTCTCTGGCACCAACCTACCGACCCTCCGAGGCACTGCTCTCTCTGGCACCAACCTACCCAACCCTCCGAGGCACTGCTCTCTCTGGCACCAACCTACCGACCCTCCGAGGCACCGCTCTCTCTGGCACCAACCTACCGACCCTCCGAGGCACCGCTCACTCTGGCACCAGCCTACCAACCCTCCGAGGCACTGCTCTCTCTGGCACCAACCTACCGACCCTCCGAGGCACCGCTCTCTCTGGCACCAACCTACCGACCCTCCGAGGCACCGCTCACTCTGGCACCAGCCTACCAACCCTCCGAGGCACCGCTCTCTCTGGCACCAACCTACCCAACCCTCCGAGGCACTGCTCTCTCTGGTTCTGCTTCCAGTCGTTGTTCAGCTGAATCAACTTTGCCGAGTCCAACCCACAGGAAGTCCAACCCACAGGAAGTCCAACCCACAGGAAAGCCAAATTCATTAAGAGGGCTACGTCACGCCGCGGACTCACTGCGGTGTAATAAAAGCTGTGTTTTCTTTCACCGATGGTTCATTCGTTCCCTGAAATGATGAGAGTTTCCTATAATTGCATTATCACTAAGTCTGCAAAGAGCTTGTTGTTTTAAGGTTTTAAGGTTTCTAGGTTGAGTGTTTAAACAGGAGCCGAGATTCATATGGTTGAACACATTGGACTTTATTTAACCGTCTATATTTCATCAATATGTCAATCATACAGATTTCATTTGACAAGGGTCCTCTTATTACAGGACACCTCAGGTCGTTCATGTCTTGTCTTATTACAGGACACCTCAGGTCGTTCATGTCTTGTCTTATTACAGGACACCTCAGGTTGTATATGTCTTGTCTTATTACAGGACACCTTGGGTCGTTCATGTCTTGTCTTATTACAGGACACCTCAGGTTGTATATGTCTTGTCTTATTACAGGACACCTCAGGTTGTTCATGTCTTGTCTTATTACAGGACACCTCAGGTTGTTCATGTCTGTCTTATTACAGGACACCTCAGGTTGTTCATGTCTTGTCTTATTACAGGACACCTCAGGTCGTTCATGTCTTGTCTTATTACAGGACACCTCAGGTCGTTCATGTCTTGTCTTATTACAGGACACCTCAGGTTGTTCATGTCTTGTCTTATTACAGGACACCTCAGGTTGTTCATGTCTTGTCTTATTACAGGACACCTCAGGTTGTTCATGTCTTGTCTTATTACAGGACACCTCAGGTTGTTCATGTCTTGTCTTATTACAGGACACCTCAGGTCGTTCATGTCTTGTCTTATTACAGGACACCTCAGGTTGTTCATGTCTTGTCTTATTACAGGACACCTCAGGTTGTTCATGTCTGTCTTATTACAGGACACCTCAGGTCGTTCATGTCTTGTCTTATTACAGGACACCTCAGGTTGTTCATGTCTTGTCTTATTACAGGACACCTCAGGTTGTTCATGTCTTGTCTTATTACAGGACACCTCAGGTTGTATATGTCTTGTCTTATTACAGGACACCTCAGGTTGTTCATGTCTTGTCTTATTACAGGACACCTCAGGTTGTTCATGTCTGTCTTATTACAGGACACCTCAGGTTGTTCATGTCTTATTACAGGACACCTCAGGTTGTTCATGTCTTATTACAGGACACCTCAGGTTGTTCGTCTGTCTTATTACAGGACACCTCAGGTTGTTCATGTCTTGTCTTATTACAGGACACCTCAGGTTGTTCTTGTCTTATTACAGGACACCTCAGGTCGTTCATGTCTTGTCTTATTACAGGACACTTCAGGTTGTTCATGTCTTGTCTTATTACAGGACACCTCAGGTTGTTCATGTCTGTCTTATTACAGGACACCTCAGGTTGTTCATGTCTTGTCTTATTACAGGACACCTCAGGTTGTTCATGTCTTGTCTTATTACAGGACACCTCAGGTCGTTCATGTCTTGTCTTATTACAGGACACCTCAGGTCGTTCATGTCTTGTCTTATTACAGGACACCTCAGGTTGTTCATGTCTTGTCTTATTACAGGACACCTCAGGTTGTTCATCTGTCTTATTACAGGACACCTCAGGTTGTCATGTCTTGTCTTATTACAGGACACCTCAGGTTGTTCATGTCTAAACTTGTTCTGTACTTGTGTTCTGTGTGGACCACAGGAAGGGTAACTGCTGCATGGGGATCCTAATGAACTAAACTCAATTATTCCCCTTGTCCCCCAGCCTTCCCCATGTCCCCCAGCCTTCCCCATGTCCCCCAGCCTTCCCCATGTCCCCCCAGCCTTCCCCCATGTCCCCCAGCCTTCCCCTAGTCCCCCAGCCTTCCCCTAGTCCCCCAGCCTTCCCCTAGTCCCCCAGCCTTCCCCTAGTCCCCCAGCCTTCCCCTAGTCCCCCAGCCTTCCCCTAGTCCCCCAGCCTTCCCCTAGTCCCCCAGCCTTCCCCTAGTCCCCCAGCCTTCCCCTAGTCCCCCAGCCTTCCCCTAGTCCCCCAGCCTTCCCATAGTCCCCCAGCCTTCCCCTAGTCCCCCAGCCTTCCCCATGTCCCCCAGCCTTCCCCTAGTCCCCCCAGCCTTCCCCTAGTCCCCCAGCCTTCCCCTAGTCCCCCAGCCTTCCCCTAGTCCCCCAGCCTTCCCCATGTCCCCCAGCCTTCCCCATGTCCCCCAGCCTTCCCCATGTCCCCCAGCCTTCCCCATGTCCCCCAGCCTTCCCCATGTCCCCCAGCCTTCCCCTAGTCCCCCAGACTTATAGTCCCCCAGCCTTCCCCATGTCCCCCAGCCTTCCCTTGTCCCCCAGCCTTCCCCATGTCCCCCAGCCTTCCCCTAGTCCCCCAGCCTTCCCTATGTCCCCCAGCCTTCCCCTAGTCCCCCAGCCTTCCCCTAGTCCCCCAGCCTTCCCCTAGTCCCCCAGCCTTATAGTCCCCCAGCCTTCCCCTAGTCCCCCAGCCTTCCCCTAGTCCCCCAGCCTTCCCCATGTCCCCCAGCCTTCCCCTAGTCCCCCAGCCTTCCCCTAGTCCCCCAGCCTTCCCCTAGTCCTCCAGCCTTATAGTCCTCCAGCCTTCCCCTAGTCCCCCAGCCTTATAGTCCTTCAGCCTTCCCCTAGTCCCCCAGCCTTCCCCTAGTCCCCCAGCCTTCCCCTAGTCCCCCAGCCTTCCCCTAGTCCCCCAGCCTTCCCCTAGTCCCCCAGCCTTCCCCTAGTCCCCCAGACTTATAGTCCCCCAGCCTTCCCCATGTCCCCCAGCCTTCCCCTTGTCCCCCAGCCTTCCCCATGTCCCCCAGCCTTCCCCATGTCCCCCAGCCTTCCCCATGTCCCCCAGCCTTCCCCATGTCCCCAGCCCCTAGTCCCCCAGCCTTCCCCTAGTCCTCCAGCCTTATAGTCCTTCAGCCTTCCCATAGTCCCCCAGCCTTATAGTCCTCCAGCCTTCCCCTAGTCCCCCAGCCTTATAGTCCTTCAGCCTTCCCCTAGTCCCCTAGTCCCCAGCCTTCCCCTAGTCCCCCAGCCTTCCCCTAGTCCCCCCAGCCTTCCCCTAGTCCCCCAGCCTTCCCCTAGTCCCCCAGCCTTCCCCTAGTCCCCCAGCCTTCCCCTAGTCCCCCAGCCTTCCCATAGTCCCCCAGCCTTCCCCTAGTCCCCCAGCCTTCCCCTAGTCCCCCAGCCTTATAGTCCCCCAGCCTTCCCTAGTCCCCCAGCCTTCCCCTAGTCCCCCAGCCTTCCCCTAGTCCCCCAGCCTTCCCCTAGTCCCCCAGCCTTATAGTCCCCCAGCCTTCCCCTAGTCCCCCAGCCTTCCCCTAGTCCCCCAGCCTTCCCCTAGTCCCCCAGCCTTCCCCTAGTCCCCCAGCCTTCCCTAGTCCCCCAGCCTTATAGTCCCCCAGCCTTCCCCTAGTCCTCCAGCCTTATAGTCCCCCAGCCTTCCCATAGTCCCCCAGCCTTCCCCTAGTCCCCCAGCCTTCCCCTAGTCCCCCAGCCTTCCCCTAGTCCCCCAGCCTTCCCATAGTCCCCCAGCCTTCCCCTAGTCCCCAGCCTTCCCCATGTCCCCCAGCCTTCCCCTAGTCCCCCAGCCTTCCCTATGTCCCCCAGCCTTCCCCATGTCCCCCAGCCTTCCCCTAGTCCCCCAGCCTTCCCCTAGTCCTCCAGCCTTCCCCTAGTCCCCCAGCCTTCCCCTAGTCCCCCAGCCTTATAGTCCTTCAGCCTTCCCATAGTCCCCCAGCCTTCCCCTAGTCCCCCCAGCCTTATAGTCCTTCAGCCTTATAGTCCTTCAGCCTTCCCCTAGTCCCCCAGCCTTATAGTCCCCCAGCCTTCCCCTAGTCCCCCAGCCTTATAGTCCCCCAGCCTTCCCCTAGTGCCCCAGCCTTATAGTCCCCCAGCCTTCACCTAGTCCCCCAGCCTTATAGTCCCCCAGCCTTCCCCTAGTCCCCCAGCCTTATAGTCCCCCAGCCTTCCCCTAGTCCCCCAGCCTTATAGTCCTTCAGCCTTCCCCTAGTCCCCCAGCCTTCCCCTAGTCCCCCAGCCTTATAGTCCCCCAGCCTTCCCCTAGTCCCCCAGCCTTCCCCTAGTCCCCCAGCCTTCCCCTAGTCCCCCCAGCCTTCCCCTAGTCCCCCAGCCTTCCCCTAGTCCCCCAGCCTTATAGTCCTTCAGCCTTCCCATAGTCCCCCAGCCTTCCCCTAGTCCCCCAGCCTTATAGTCCCCCAGCCTTCCCCTAGTCCCCCAGCCTTCCCCTAGTCCCCCAGCCTTCCCCTAGTCCCCCAGCCTTATAGTCCCCCAGCCTTCCCCTAGTCCCCCAGCCTTCCCCTAGTCCCCCAGCCTTCCCCTAGTCCCCCAGCCTTATAGTCCCCCAGCCTTCCCATAGTCCCCCAGCCTTATAGTCCCCCAGCCTTCCCCTAGTCCCCCAGCCTTCCCCTAGTCCCCCAGCCTTCCCCTAGTCCCCCAGCCTTCCCCTAGTCCCCCAGCCTTCCCCTAGTCCCCCAGCCTTCCCTAGTCCCCCAGCCTTCCCCTAGTCCCCCAGCCTTCCCATAGTCCCCCAGCCTTCCCCTAGTCCCCCAGCCTTCCCCTAGTCCCCCAGCCTTCCCCTAGTCCCCCAGCCTTATAGTCCCCCAGCCTTCCCCTAGTCCCCCAGCCTTCCCCTAGTCCCCCAGCCTTCCCCTAGTCCCCCAGCCTTCCCCTAGTCCCCCAGCCTTATAGTCCCCCAGCCTTCCCCTAGTCCCCCAGCCTTCCCCTAGTCCCCCAGCCTTCCCCTAGTCCCCCAGCCTTCCCCTAGTCCCCCAGCCTTCCCCTAGTCCCCCAGCCTTATAGTCCCCCCAGCCTTCCCCTAGTCCTCCAGCCTTATAGTCCCCCAGCCTTCCCATAGTCCCCCAGCCTTCCCCTAGTCCCCCAGCCTTCCCCTAGTCCCCCAGCCTTCCCCTAGTCCCCCAGCCTTCCCATAGTCCCCCAGCCTTCCCCTAGTCCCCCAGCCTTCCCTATGTCCCCCAGCCTTCCCCTAGTCCCCCAGCCTTCCCCTAGTCCTCCAGCCTTCCCCTAGTCCCCCAGCCTTATAGTCCTTCAGCCTTCCCATAGTCCCCCAGCCTTCCCCTAGTCCCCCAGCCTTATAGTCCTTCAGCCTTATAGTCCTTCAGCCTTCCCCTAGTCCCCCAGCCTTATAGTCCCCCAGCCTTCCCCTAGTCCCCCAGCCTTATAGTCCCCCAGCCTTCCCCTAGTGCCCCAGCCTTATAGTCCCCCAGCCTTCACCTAGTCCCCCAGCCTTATAGTCCCCCAGCCTTCCCCTAGTCCCCCAGCCTTATAGTCCCCCAGCCTTCCCCTAGTGCCCCAGCCTTATAGTCCCCCAGCCTTCCCCTAGTCCCCCAGCCTTATAGTCCTTCAGCCTTCCCCTAGTCCCCCAGCCTTCCCCTAGTCCCCCAGCCTTATAGTCCCCCAGCCTTCCCCTAGTCCCCCAGCCTTATAGTCCCCCAGCCTTCCCCCATGTCCCCCAGCCTTCCCCATGTCCCCCAGCCTTCCCCTAGTCCCCCAGCCTTCCCCTAGTCCCCCAGCCTTCCCCTAGTCCCCCAGCCTTCCCCTAGTCCCCCAGCCTTCCCCTAGTCCCCCAGCCTTATAGTCCCCCAGCCTTCCCATAGTCCCCCAGCCTTCCCCTAGTCCCCCAGCCTTCCCCTAGTCCCCCAGCCTTATAGTCCCCCAGCCTTCCCATAGTCCCCCAGCCTTATAGTCCCCCAGCCTTCCCCTAGTCCCCAGCCTTCCCCTAGTCCCCCAGCCTTATAGTCCCCCAGCCTTCCCATAGTCCCCCAGCCTTCCCCTAGTCCCCCAGCCTTCCCCTAGTCCCCCAGCCTTCCCCTAGTCCCCCAGCCTTATAGTCCCCCAGCCTTATAGTCCCCCAGCCTTCCCCTAGTCCCCCAGCCTTATAGTCCCCCAGCCTTCCCCTAGTCCCCCAGCCTTCCCCTAGTCCTTCAGCCTTCCCCTAGTCCCCCAGCCTTATAGTCCCCCAGCCTTCCCCTAGTCCCCCAGCCTTCCCCTAGTCCCCCAGCCTTATAGTCCTCCAGCCTTCCCCTAGTCCTCCAGCCTTCCCCTAGTCCCCCAGCCTTATAGTCCTCCAGCCTTCCCCTAGTCCCCCAGCCTTCCCCTAGTCCCCCAGCCTTATAGTCCCCCAGCCTTCCCCTAGTCCCCCAGCCTTCCCCTAGTCCCCCAGCCTTCCCCTAGTCCCCCAGCCTTCCCTAGTCCCCCAGCCTTCCCCTAGTCCCCCAGCCTTCCCCTAGTCCCCCAGCCTTCCCCTAGTCCCCCAGCCTTCCCCTAGTCCCCCAGCCTTATAGTCCTCCAGCCTTCCCCTAGTCCCCCAGCCTTCCAGTGTATTGACACCAAGCTGACTGATTTGTGTTATTGTTCCTCAGGTCTGGAAGGAGACCCAGAGGCCCAGGCCATGGCAGGACAGTACCCCAGCCCAGAGATGTACATGCAGGGGGAGGAGGGGGACCAGGGCTGGGTGTCCTGGGCCTGGTCCTTCGTCCCAGCCATCGTGGGAGCTGAGGATGAGGAGGGAGAGGAAGGCTTCTACCCGCAGGGGGAAGAGGGAGGCCGCTCCAGCCCGCAGCAGAACCCACCGAAAGACCCTGTTGTCTCCATAGGCTTCTACTGCACCAAGGCCTCTGTCACCTTCAAGGTAGGAAGACCTTGGAGGGAGTGAGGGGTACGGGAGGAGGGTGAGGGGCGGGGAGGGGGCGGAGTGAGGGGTAGGGGAGGGGAGGGGTGCGGGGAGGAGTGCGGGGAGGAGGGGGACGGTGAGGGTGCGGGAGGAGGCGAGGGGCACGGGAGGGGGCGAGGGCACGGGAGGGGGGCGAGGGGTACGGGAGGGGGGCGAGGGGCACGGGAGGGGGGCGAGGGGCGGGGGAGTCTCTGTTCTGTCCTGTTTCTCTGCCTGTCTGTTCGTCCTGTCTCTCTCCTTCTGTCTCTGTCTCTCTCCTTCTGTCTCTGTCTCTCTCCTTCTGTCTCTGTCTCTCTCCTTCTGTCTCTGTCTCTTTCTGTCTCTGTCTTTCTGTCTCTGTCTCTCTCCTTCTGTCTCTGTCTCTCTCTCTCTCTCTCTGATATGTGAATGTTCCGTGAGGTTCAGATCAGTCAGATCATGTTTCTACATTATCATCAGGGGGCAGAAGGTTAAATATCACTCCAAATGGAGCCTGGTGCTTTTCTAATAAGGTTTAAATTGTTCCTGTAGTGTTTGACTTGTTCTAATCAGGTAATGGTCTCTCTCCTCAGCAGTAATTGCAGACAGCTGAAGGGATGGCAGTTGGTTTTAAACGTTCACATTTAGCGGGAAGCATTTCATTTGAAGGGTAATTTCCCCTTTTGAACAGCCAGGCAGGCAGTGCAGGGACCTGTCTCTCTCTCTCTGTCTCTCTCTCTCTCTCTCTGTCTCTCTCTGTCTCTCTCTGTCTCTCTCTGTCTCTCTCTGTCTCTCTCTCTCTCTCTCTCTCTCTCTCTCTCTCTCTGTCTCTCTCTCTCTCTCTCTCTGTCTCTCTCTCTCTGTCTCTCTCTCTCTCTGTCTCTCTCTGTCTCTCTCTCTCTCTCTCTCTGTCTCTCTCTGTCTCTCTCTCTCTCTCTCTGTCTCTCTCTCTCTCTGTCTGTCTCTGTCTTTCTCTGTCTCTCTCTGTCTGTCTCTCTGTCTCTCTCTCTCTCTGTGTCTCTCTGTCCCTCTCTCTGTCCCTCTCTCTCTCTGTCTCTCTGTCTCTCTGTCTCTCTCTGTCCCTCTCTCTGTCTCTCTCTCTGTCTCTCTGTCTCTCTCTCTGTCTCTCTCTCTGTCTCTGTCTCTCTGTCTCTCTCTCTGTCTCTCTGTCTCTCTCTGTCTCTCTGTCTCTGTCTCTCTCTGTCTCTCTCTCTGTCTCTCTGTCTCTCTGTCTCTCTCTGTCCCTCTCTCTGTCTCTCTCTGTCTCTCTCTGTCTCTCTCTCTGTCTCTCTCTCTGTCTCTCTCTCTCTCTGTCTGTCTCTGTCTTTCTCTGTCTCTCTCTGTCTGTCTCTCTGTCTCTCTCTCTCTCTGTGTCTCTCTGTCCCTCTCTCTGTCCCCTCTCTCTCTGTCTCTCTGTCTCTCTGTCTCTCTCTGTCCCTCTCTCTGTCTCTCTCTCTGTCTCTCTGTCTCTCTCTCTGTCTCTCTCTCTGTCTCTGTCTCTCTGTCTCTCTCTCTGTCTCTCTGTCTCTCTCTGTCTCTCTGTCTCTGTCTCTCTCTGTCTCTCTCTCTGTCTCTCTGTCTCTCTGTCTCTCTCTGTCCCTCTCTCTGTCTCTCTCTGTCTCTCTGTCTCTGTCTCTCTCTGTCTCTCTCTCTGACTCTCTGTCTCTCTCTGTCTCTCTCTGTCTCTCTCTCTGACATGGCAGTGAAACACCAGACTGTTATTTCTGACTCAGAATAATTCCTCTGGGTCGTGAAATCTGTTTTATTTGATCAGAATTACTGGCGTTTTTACCTAATGACTTGTAGAAACCACGTGAAAGGTTGGAAAGAGAGAGAAACGTTGTCCGACTAGGCAGAGTTTCCATCCTGTTATTCACCTCCAGATCTGTTGACATCTTGTCATTTCTCAGAGATGTTCTGTTATTCACCTCCAGATCTGTTGACATCTTGTCATTTCTCAGAGATGTTCTGTTATTCACCTCCAGATCTGTTGACATCTTGTCATTTCTCAGAGATGTTCTGTTATTCACCTCCAGATCTGTTGACATCTTGTCATTTCTCAGAGATGTTCTGTTATTCACCTCCAGATCTGTTGACATCTTGTCATTTCTCAGAGATGTTCTGTTATTCACCTCCAGATCTGTTGACATCTTGTCATTTCTCAGAGATGTTCTGTTATTCACCTCCAGATCTGTTGACATCTTGTCATTTCTCAGAGATGTTCTGTTATTCACCTCCAGATCTGTTGACATCTTGTCATTTCTCAGAGATGTTCTGTTATTCACCTCCAGATCTGTTGACATCTTGTCATTTCTCAGAGATGTTCTGTTATTCACCTCCAGATCTGTTGACATCTTGTCATTTCTCAGAGATGTTCTGTTATTCACCTCCAGATCTGTTGACATCTTGTCATTTCTCAGAGATGTTCTGTTATTCACCTCCAGATCTGTTGACATCTTGTCATTTCTCAGAGATGTTCTGTTATTCACCTCCAGATCTGTTGACATCTTGTCATTTCTCAGAGATGTCCCGTTATTCACCTCCAGATCTGTTGACATCTTGTCATTTCTCAGAGATGTTCTGTTATTCACCTCCAGATCTGTTGACATCTTGTCATTTCTCAGAGATGTTCCGTTATTCACCTCCAGATCTGTTGACATCTTGTCATTTCTCAGAGATGTTCTGTTATTCACCTCCAGATCTGTTGACATCTTGTCATTTCTCAGAGATGTCCTGTTATTCACCTCCAGATCTGTTGACATCTTGTCATTTCTCAGAGATGTCCCGTTATTCACCTCCAGATCTGTTGACATCTTGTCATTTCTCAGAGATGTTCTGTTATTCACCTCCAGATCTGTTGACATCTTGTCATTTCTCAGAGATGTTCCGTTATTCACCTCCAGATCTGTTGACATCTTGTCATTTCTCAGAGATGTTCTGTTATTCACCTCCAGATCTGTTGACATCTTGTCATTTCTCAGAGATGTTCTGTTATTCACCTCCAGATCTGTTGACATCTTGTCATTTCTCAGAGATGTTCTGTTATTCACCTCCAGATCTGTTGACATCTTGTCATTTCTCAGAGATGTTCTGTTATTCACCTCCAGATCTGTTGACATCTTGTCATTTCTCAGAGATGTTCTGTTATTCACCTCCAGATCTGTTGACATCTTGTCATTTCTCAGAGATGTTCTGTTATTCACCTCCAGATCTGTTGACATCTTGTCATTTCTCAGAGATGTCCCGTTATTCACCTCCAGATCTGTTGACATCTTGTCATTTCTCAGAGATGTTCTGTTATTCACCTCCAGATCTGTTGACATCTTGTCATTTCTCAGAGATGTTCCGTTCTCAGCCCGTGGGACTATTGATTGTTTGTTTACAGCGTTCTGTTCCCGTCAACAACAACAACAACATGCTTGTTTCACGTGTTTTGATTCTCAGTTTGCTGTCCAGGTCCTAAGGATCAGTGAGCCCATTGAAACGTGTTTTTAAAAGTTGATGAAAGTTCAAAATGCCAAATAAAGAATGATTTTAATATGTGTTGGATCTTTAGGGCCGTTCTGGCTGACAACAAATGAGCTAGCTAGCCTAGCGGCGGTCGCTACGCTAGCTCCATCCTGTTACTGTATTGTTATAGACCCAGGTACAGTCAGCAGAGTCCTGCTACGCTAGCTCCATCCTGTTACTGTATTGTTACAGACCCAGGTACAGTCAGAGTCCTGCTACGCTAGCTCCATCCTGTTACTGTATTGTTATAGACCCAGGTACAGTCAGCAGAGTCCTGCTACGCTAGCTCCATCCTGTTACTGTATTGTTACAGACCCAGGTACAGTCAGAGTCCTACTACGCTAGCTCCATCCTGTTACTGTATTGTTACAGACCCAGGTACAGTCAGAGTCCTGCTACGCTAGCTCCATCCTGTTACTGTATTGTTACAGACCCAGGTACAGTCAGAGTCCTGCTACGCTAGCTCCATCCTGTTACTGTATTGTTATAGACCCAGGTACAGTCAGAGTCCTGCTACGCTAGCTCCATCCTGTTACTGTATTGTTACAGACCCAGGTACAGTCAGCAGAGTCCTGCTACGCTAGCCCCGTCCTGTTACTGTATTGTTATAGACCCAGGTACAGTCAGCAGAGTCCTGCTACGCTAGCTCCGTCCTGTTACTGTATTGTTACAGACCCAGGTACAGTCAGAGTCCTGCTACGCTAGCTCCGTGCTGTTACTGTATTGTTACAGACCCAGGTACAGTCGCAGAGTCCTGCTACGCTAGCTCCATGCTGTTACTGTATTGTTACAGACCCAGGTACAGTCAGAGTCCTGCTACGCTAGCTCCATGCTGTTACTGTATTGTTACAGACCCAGGTACAGTCAGAGTCCTGCTACGCTAGCTCCATGCTGTTACTGTATTGTTACAGACCCAGGTACAGTCAGAGTCCTGCTACGCTAGCTCCATCCTGTTACTGTATTGTTACAGACCCAGGTACAGTCAGAGTCCTACTACGCTAGCTCCATCCTGTTACTGTATTGTTACAGACCCAGGTACAGTCAGAGTCCTGCTACGCTAGCTCCATCCTGTTACTGTATTGTTATAGACCCAGGTACAGTCAGAGTCCTGCTACGCTAGCTCCGTCCTGTTACTGTATTGTTACAGACCCAGGTACAGTCAGAGTCCTGCTACGCTAGCTCCATCCTGTTACTGTATTGTTACAGACCCAGGTACAGTCAGAGTCCTGCTACGCTAGCTCCATCCTGTTACTGTATTGTTATAGACCCAGGTACAGTCAGAGTCCTGCTACGCTAGCTCCATCCTGTTACTGTATTGTTATAGACCCAGGTACAGTCAGCAGAGTCCTGCTACGCTAGCTCCATCCTGTTACTGTATTGTTACAGACCCAGGTACAGTCAGAGTCCTGCTACGCTAGCTCCATCCTGTTACTGTATTGTTATAGACCCAGGTACAGTCAGAGTCCTGCTACGCTAGCTCCATCCTGTTACTGTATTGTTATAGACCCAGGTACGGTCAGCAGAGTCCTGCTACGCTAGCTCCATCCTGTTACTGTATTGTTACAGACCCAGGTACAGTCAGCAGAGTCCTGCTACGCTAGCTCCATCCTGTTACTGTATTGTTACAGACCCAGGTACAGTCAGAGTCCTGCTACGCTAGCTCCATCCTGTTACTGTATTGTTATAGACCCAGGTACAGTCAGAGTCCTGCTACGCTAGCTCCATCCTGTTACTGTATTGTTACAGACCCAGGTACAGTCAGCAGAGTCCTGCTACGCTAGCTCCATCCTGTTACTGTATTGTTACAGACCCAGGTACAGTCAGAGTCCTGCTACGCTAGCTCCATCCTGTTACTGTATTGTTACAGACCCAGGTACAGTCAGAGTCCTGCTACGTTAGCTCCATCCTGTTACTGTATTGTTATAGACCC
This sequence comes from Salmo salar, assembly GCF_905237065.1. NCBI lineage: Eukaryota > Metazoa > Chordata > Actinopteri > Salmoniformes > Salmonidae > Salmo > Salmo salar. Next base: position 163,305 of record NW_025550630.1, read on the forward strand.
AGGTACAGTCAGAGTCCTGCTACGCTAGCTCCATCCTGTTACTGTATTGTTATAGACCCAGGTACAGTCAGAGTCCTGCTACGCTAGCTCCATCCTGTTACTGTATTGTTACAGACCCAGATACAGTCAGAGTCCTGCTACGCTAGCTCCATCCTGTTACTGTATTGTTACAGACCCAGGTACAGTCAGCAGAGTCCTGCTACGCTAGCTCCATCCTGTTACTGTATTGTTATAGACCCAGGTACAGTCAGCAGAGTCCTGCTACGCTAGCTCCATCCTGTTACTGTATTGTTACAGACCCAGGTACAGTCAGCAGAGTCCTGCTACGCTAGCTCCATCCTGTTACTGTATTGTTATAGACCCAGGTACAGTCAGAGTCCTGCTACGCTAGCTCCATCCTGTTACTGTATTGTTATAGACCCAGGTACAGTCAGCAGAGTCCTGCTACGCTAGCTCCATCCTGTTACTGTATTGTTACAGACCCAGGTACAGTCAGCAGAGTCCTGCTACGCTAGCTCCATCCTGTTACTGTATTGTTACAGACCCAGGTACAGTCAGAGTCCTGCTACGCTAGCTCCATGCTGTTACTGTATTGTTATAGACCCAGGTACAGTCAGAGTCCTGCTACGCTAGCTCCATCCTGTTACTGTATTGTTACAGACCCAGGTACAGTCAGAGTCCTGCTACGCTAGCTCCATCCTGTTACTGTATTGTTATAGACCCAGGTACAGTCAGAGTCCTGCTACGCTAGCTCCATGCTGTTACTGTATTGTTACAGACCCAGGTACAGTCAGAGTCCTGCTACGCTAGCTCCATCCTGTTACTGTATTGTTACAGACCCAGGTACAGTCAGCAGAGTCCTGCTACGCTAGCTCCATGCTGTTACTGTATTGTTATAGACCCAGGTACAGTCAGCAGAGTCCTGCTACGCTAGCTCCATCCTGTTACTGTATTGTTACAGACCCAGGTACAGTCAGCAGAGTCCTGCTACGCTAGCTCCATCCTGTTACTGTATTGTTACAGACCCAGATACAGTCAGAGTCCTGCTACGCTAGCTCCATCCTGTTACTGTATTGTTACAGACCCAGGTACAGTCAGAGTCCTGCTACGCTAGCTCCATCCTGTTACTGTATTGTTACAGACCCAGGTACAGTCAGAGTCCTGCTACGCTAGCTCCATCCTGTTACTGTATTGTTACAGACCCAGGTACAGTCAGCAGAGTCCTGCTACGCTAGCTCCATCCTGTTACTGTATTGTTACAGACCCAGGTACAGTCAGCAGAGTCCTGCTACGCTAGCTCCATCCTGTTACTGTATTGTTACAGACCCAGGTACAGTCAGAGTCCTGCTACGCTAGCTCCATCCTGTTACTGTATTGTTACAGACCCAGGTACAGTCAGAGTCCTGCTACGCTAGCTCCATGCTGTTACTGTATTGTTACAGACCCAGGTACAGTCAGAGTCCTGCTACGCTAGCTCCATCCTGTTACTGTATTGTTACAGACCCAGGTACAGTCAGCAGAGTCCTGCTACGCTAGCTCCATCCTGTTACTGTATTGTTATAGACCCAGGTACAGTCAGAGTCCTGCTACGCTAGCTCCATCCTGTTACTGTATTGTTATAGACCCAGGTACAGTCAGAGTCCTGCTACGCTAGCTCCATCCTGTTACTGTATTGTTATAGACCCAGGTACAGTCAGAGTCCTGCTACGCTAGCTCCATCCTGTTACTGTATTGTTATAGACCCAGGTACAGTCAGAGTCCTGCTACGCTAGCTCCATCCTGTTACTGTATTGTTACAGACCCAGGTACAGTCAGAGTCCTGCTACGCTAGCTCCATCCTGTTACTGTATTGTTACAGACCCAGGTACAGTCAGCAGAGTCCTGCTACGCTAGCTCCATGCTGTTACTGTATTGTTACAGACCCAGGTACAGTCAGAGTCCTGCTACGCTAGCTCCATCCTGTTACTGTATTGTTACAGACCCAGGTACAGTCAGCAGAGTCCTGCTACGCTTAGCTCCATCCTGTTACTGTATTGTTACAGACCCAGGTACAGTCAGCAGAGTCCTGCTACGCTAGCTCCATCCTGTTACTGTATTGTTACAGACCCAGGTACAGTCAGAGTCCTGCTACGCTAGCTCCATCCTGTTACTGTATTGTTATAGACCCAGGTACAGTCAGAGTCCTGCTACGCTAGCTCCATCCTGTTACTGTATTGTTACAGACCCAGGTACAGTCAGAGTCCTGCTACGCTAGCTCCATCCTGTTACTGTATTGTTACAGACCCAGGTACAGTCAGAGTCCTGCTACGCTAGCTCCATCCTGTTACTGTATTGTTACAGACCCAGGTACAGTCAGAGTCCTGCTACGCTAGCTCCATCCTGTTACTGTATTGTTATAGACCCAGGTACAGTCAGCAGAGTCCTGCTACGCTAGCTCCATCCTGTTACTGTATTGTTATAGACCCAGGTACAGTCAGCAGAGTCCTGCTACGCTAGCTCCATCCTGTTACTGTATTGTTACAGACCCAGGTACAGTCAGCAGAGTCCTGCTACGCTAGCTCCGTCCTGTTACTGTATTGTTATAGACCCAGGTACAGTCAGAGTCCTGCTACGCTAGCTCCATCCTGTTACTGTATTGTTACAGACCCAGGTACAGTCAGCAGAGTCCTGCTACGCTAGCTCCATCCTGTTACTGTATTGTTATAGACCCAGGTACAGTCAGCAGAGTCCTGCTACGCTAGCTCCATCCTGTTACTGTATTGTTACAGACCCAGGTACAGTCAGCAGAGTCCTGCTACGCTAGCTCCATCCTGTTACTGTATTGTTACAGACCCAGGTACAGTCAGAGTCCTGCTACGCTAGCTCCATCCTGTTACTGTATTGTTACAGACCCAGGTACAGTCAGAGTCCTGCTACGCTAGCTCCATCCTGTTACTGTATTGTTACAGACCCAGGTACAGTCAGCAGAGTCCTGCTACGCTAGCTCCGTCCTGTTACTGTATTGTTACAGACCCAGGTACAGTCAGAGTCCTGCTACGCTAGCTCCATCCTGTTACTGTATTGTTACAGACCCAGGTACAGTCAGAGTCCCGCTACGCTAACTCCATCCTGTTACTGTATTGTTACAGACCCAGGTACAGTCAGAGTCCTGCTACGCTAGCTCCATCCTGTTACTGTATTGTTACAGACCCAGGTACAGTCAGCAGAGTCCTGCTACGCTAGCTCCATCCTGTTACTGTATTGTTATAGACCCAGGTACAGTCAGAGTCCTGCTACGCTAGCTCCATGCTGTTACTGTATTGTTATAGACCCAGGTACAGTCAGCAGAGTCCTGCTACGCTAGCTCCATCCTGTTACTGTATTGTTACAGACCCAGGTACAGTCAGAGTCCTGCTACGCTAGCTCCATCCTGTTACTGTATTGTTACAGACCCAGGTACAGTCAGCAGAGTCCTGCTACGCTAGCTCCATCCTGTTACTGTATTGTTACAGACCCAGGTACAGTCAGAGTCCTGCTACGCTAGCTCCATCCTGTTACTGTATTGTTACAGACCCAGGTACAGTCAGCAGAGTCCTGCTACGCTAGCTCCATCCTGTTACTGTATTGTTACAGACCCAGGTACAGTCAGAGTCCTGCTACGCTAGCCCCGTCCTGTTACTGTATTGTTATAGACCCAGGTACAGTCAGCAGAGTCCTGCTACGCTAGCTCCATCCTGTTACTGTATTGTTATAGACCCAGATACAGTCAGAGTCCCGCTACGCTAGCTCCATCCTGTTACTGTATTGTTACAGACCCAGGTACAGTCAGCAGAGTCCTGCTACGCTAGCTCCATCCTGTTACTGTATTGTTATAGACCCAGGTACAGTCAGCAGAGTCCTGCTACGCTAGCTCCATCCTGTTACTGTATTGTTACAGACCCAGGTACAGTCAGCAGAGTCCTGCTACGCTAGCTCCATCCTGTTACTGTATTGTTATAGACCCAGGTACAGTCAGAGTCCTGCTACGCTAGCTCCATCCTGTTACTGTATTGTTATAGACCCAGGTACAGTCAGAGTCCTGCTACGCTAGCTCCGTCCTGTTACTGTATTGTTACAGACCCAGATACAGTCAGCAGAGTCCTGCTACGCTAGCTCCGTCCTGTTACTGTATTGTTACAGACCCAGGTACAGTCAGCAGAGTCCTGCTACGCTAGCTCCATCCTGTTACTGTATTGTTACAGACCCAGGTACAGTCAGCAGAGTCCTGCTACGCTAGCTCCATCCTGTTACTGTATTGTTACAGACCCAGGTACAGTCAGAGTCCTGCTACGTTAGCTCAGAGAGCTAGGTTCAGCGTTGACGTGGTGAAACAAATCGCTCTCTCACTCTTTCAGAACGGTCCTTGTTGCTTGCTGCCATTTCCCAGGGGTTGCTGGGAAGGCTTGCGACGGTTTTTCCCTGCACGTGATTAAACCGACGGAACGAGGAAAGGAGAGGGAGGAGAAGAGAGGGAAAGAGAGGGAGGAGAAGAGAGGGAAAGAGGGGGAGATCAGAGAACGGAGGGAGGAGAAGAGAGGGGAAGAGGAAGGAGTTTCCATCAGTAGTATAATAAGGTGCAGCTGCTCCAGTCTGTTCTAACCTGCAGCTGCTTCCTGTGTTACAGTTGAAACGGTGGGACTGAGCTACACCCAGCCAGCCATCACACCTCTCTCCCCCCTGGCCAGCCATCACCCCTCTCTCCCCCTGGCCAGCCATCACACCTCTCTCTCCCCCCTGGCCAGCCATCACCCCTCTCTCTCCCCCCTGGCCAGCCATCACCCCTCTCTCTCCCCCCTGGCCAACCATCACCCCTCTCTCTCCCCCCTGGCCAACCATCACCCCTCTCTCTCCCCCTGGCACGCCATCACCCCTCTCTCTCGCCCCTGGCCAGCCATCACACCTCTCTCCCCTGGCCAGCCATCATACCTCTCTCTCCCCCTGGCCAGCCATCACCCCTCTCTCTCCCCCTGGCACGCCATCACCCCTCTCTCTCCCCCTGGCCAGCCATCACACCTCTCTCCCCCTGGCCAGCCATCATACCTCTCTCCCCCCTGGCCAGCCATCATACCTCTCTCCCCCTGGCCAGCCATCATACCTCTCTCCCCCTGGCCAGCCATCATACCTCTCTCCCCCCTGGTCAGCCATCAGACCTCTCTCCCCCCTGGCCAGCCATCACACCTCTCTCTCCCCCTGGCCAGCCATCACCCCTCTCTCTCCCCCCTGGCCAGCCATCACCCCTCTCTCTCCCCCTGGCACGCCATCACCCTCTCTCTCTCCCCCTGGCCAGCCATCACACCTCTCTCCCCCTGGCCAGCCATCATACCTCTCTCTCCCCCCCTGGCCAGCCATCACCCCTCTCTCTCCCCTGGCACGCCATCACCCTCTCTCTCCCCCTGGCCAGCCATCATACCTCTCTCCCCCTGGCCAGCCATCATACCTCTCTCCCCCTGGCCAGCCATCATACCTCTCTCCCCCCCTGGCCAGCCATCATACCTCTCTCCCCCTGGTCAGCCATCAGACCTCTCTCCCCCCTGGCCAGCCATCACACCTCTCTCTCCCCCTGGCCAGCCATCACCCCTCTCTCTCCCCCTGGCCAGCCATCACCCCTCTCTCTCCCCCTGGCCAACCATCACACCTCTCTCTCCCCTGGCCAGCCATCACACCTCTCTCTCCCCTGGCCAGCCATCACCCCTCTCTCTCCCCCTGGCCAACCATCACACCTCTCTCTCCCCCTGGCCAACCATCACACCTCTCTCCCCCCTGGCCAACCATCACACCTCTCTCTCCCCCTGGCCAACCATCACACCTCTCTCTCCCCCTGGCCAACCATCACCCCTCTCTCTCCCCCTGGCCAGCCATCACCCCTCTCTCTCCCCCTGGCCAGCCATCACACCTCTCTCTCTCCCCTGGCCAGACTCTCCTCTCTCTCCCCCTGACCAGACTCTCTCTCCCCCCTCTCCTCTCTCTCCCCCTGACCAGACTCTCCTCTCCCCCTCCTCTCCTCTCTCTCCCCCTGACCAGACTCTCTCTCCCCCTCCTCTCCTCTCTCTCCCCCCTGACCAGACTCTCTCTCCCCCTCCTCTCCTCTCTCTCCCCCTGACCAGACTCTCCTTACCTCCCTCTCTCTCTCTCTCCACCCTGACCCGACTCTCTCTCCCCCTGACCAGACTCTCTCTCCCCCTCCTCTCTTCTCTCTCTCCCCCCTGACCAGACTCTCCTTACCTCCCTCTCTCTCTCTCTCCCCCTGACCAGACTCTCCTTACCCCCCTCTCTCTCTCTCTCCCCTGACCAGACTCTCCCTCCCTCCCTCTCTCTCCTTGGTGTCTCTCTGTTTGTCTCTGATATTCTGGTGTTTATAGTGAAGTATTCAGCTCTCCAGGGCCTTGTTCTGTGACGTCCCAAAGAGAAGGATGTTGACTTTATTTATATCAACCATGTTTCCTCTCTCTCTGTCTCTCTCTCTCTCTCGCTGTCTCTCTCTCTCTCTCTCTCTCTCTCTCTCTGTCTCTCTCTGTCTCTGTCTCTCTCTGTCTCTCTCTCTCTCTGTCTCTCTCTCTCTGTCTCTCTCTCTCTCTCTCTGTCTCTCTCTCTCTCTCTGTCTCTCTCTCTCTCTGTCTCTCTCTCTCTCTCTCTCTGTCTCTCTCTCTCTCTCTCTCTGTCTCTCTCTCTCTCTCTCTCTCTCTCTCTCTCTCTCTCTCTGTCTCTCTGTCTCTCTGTCTCTCTCTGTCTCTCTCTCTCTGTGTGTGTGTGAGACCAGTTGACAGAGATGCAGGTGGAGAGCAGTTACTACAGTCCTCAGAAGATGAAGAGCAGGGAGGGACTCTGTCTGGAGCAGGAGGGCATCACCATGGAGGTACGACCCTTCTGTCTCCGCTCTGTTCATCATCATCACACAGAGGGACACACACAGAGGGACACACACTGAGAGACACACACAGAGGGACACACACAGAGAGACACACACTGAGGGACACACACTGAGGGACACACACTGAGGGACACACACAGAGAGACACACACTGAGGGACACACACAGAGAGACACGCACAGAGAGACACACACTGAGGGACACACACTGAGGGACACACACTGAGGGACACACACAGAGAGACACACACTGAGGGACACGCACTGAGGGACACACACTGAGGGACACACACAGGGGCCCACAGGGTCAGTACTCTAACTCTCTGGAGCGAGAGGGAATCACTATCGAGGTAGGAACCCTTCTGTCCATAGAAATAGGATTACTAGAACAGGGATCCCCACTGAAGTCAATGTTATTTTCTATGTGTTCTATGTGTATGCTATTTAACCCCTTACACTGTATGGAGATGGCTCTAACAGAACAACTATAACATGTATATACATTATCATGGTATATAACAGGCTGTAATATCATATACATTATCATGATATATAACAGGCTGTAATATCATATACATTATCATGGTATATAACAGGCTGTAATATCATATACATTATCATGGTATATAACAGGCTGTAATATCATATACATTATCATGGTATATAACAGGCTGTATATACATTATCATGATATATAACAGGCTGTAATATCATATACATTATCATGATATATAACAGGCTGTAATATCATATACATTATCATGGTATATAACAGGCTGTAATATCATATACATTATCATGGTATATAACAGGCTGTAATATCATATACATTATCATGATATATAACAGACTGGAATATCGTATACATTATCATGGTATATAACAGGCTGTAATATCATATACATTATCATGGTATATAACAGGCTGTATATACATTATCATGGTATATAACAGGCTGTAATATCATATACATTACCGTGGTATATAACAGGCTGTAATATCATATACATTATCATGGTATATAACAGGCTGTAATATCATATACATTATCATGATATATAACAGGCTGTAATATCATATACATTATCATGGTATATAACAGACTGTAATATCATATACATTATCATGGTATATAACAGGCTGTATATACATTATCATGGTATATAACAGGCTGTAATATCATATACATTATCATGATATATAACAGGCTGTAATATCATATACATTATCATGGTATATAACAGACTGTAATATCATATACATTATCATGGTATATAACAGGCTGTATATACATTACCGTGGTATATAACAGGCTGTAATATCATATACATTATCATGGTATATAACAGGCTGTAATATCATATACATTATCATGATATATAACAGGCTGTAATATCATATACATTATCATGGTATATAACAGGCTGTATATACATTATCATGGTATATAACAGGCTGTAATATCATATACATTATCATGGTATATAACAGGCTGTAATATCATATACATTATCATGGTATATAACAGGCTGTAATATCATATACATTATCATGATATATAACAGGCTGTAATATCATATACATTATCATGGTATATAACAGGCTGTAATATCATATACATTATCATGATATATAACAGACTGGAATATCATATACATTATCATGGTATATAACAGGCTGTATATACATTATCATGGTATATAACAGGCTGTAATATCATATACATTATCATGGTATATAACAGGCTGTAATATCATATACATTACCGTGGTATATAACAGGCTGTAATATCATATACATTATCATGGTATATAACAGGCTGTAATATCATATACATTACCATGGTATATAACAGGCTGTAATATCATATACATTATCATGGTATATAACAGGCTGTAATATCATATACATTATCATGGTATATAACAGGCTGTAATATCATATACATTATCATGGTATATAACAGGCTGTAATATCATATACATTATCATGGTATATAACAGGCTGTAATATCATATACATTATCATGGTATATAACAGGCTGTAATATCATATACATTATCGTGGTATATAACAGGCTGTAATATCATATACATTATCGTGGTATATAACAGACTGGAATATCATATACATTATCGTGGTATATAACAGGCTGTAATATCATATACATTATCATGGTATATAACAGGCTGTAATATCATATACATTATCATGGTATATAACAGACTGTAATATCATATACATTATCATGGTATATAACAGGCTGTAATATCATATACATTATCGTGGTATATAACAGACTGGAATATCATATACATTATCATGGTATATAACAGGCTGTAATATCATATACATTATCATGGTATATAACAGGCTGTAATATCATATACATTATCATGGTATATAACAGACTGTAATATCATATACATTATCATGGTATATAACAGGCTGTAATATCATATACATTACCGTGGTATATAACAGGCTGTAATATCATATACATTACCGTGGTATATAACAGGCTGTAATATCATATACATTATCGTGGTATATAACAGGCTGTAATATCATATACATTATCGTGGTATATAACAGGCTGTAATATCATATACATTATCGTGGTATATAACAGGCTGTAATATCATATACATTATCATGGTATATAACAGGCTGTAATATCATATACATTATCGTGGTATATAACAGGCTGTAATATCATATACATTATCATGGTATATAACAGGCTGTAATATCATATACATTATCGTGGTATATAACAGGCTGTAATATCATATACATTATCATGGTATATAACAGGCTGTAATATCATATACATTATCATGGTATATAACAGGCTGTAATATCATATACATTACCGTGGTATATAACAGGCTGTAATATCATATACATTATCATGGTATATAACAGGCTGTAATATCATATACATTACCATGGTATATAACAGGCTAATATCATATACATTACCATGGTATATAACAGACTGTAATCTCATCCCTCACTGTAACAGACTGTAATCTCATCCCTCACTATAACAGACTGTAGTCTCATCCCTCACTGGGACTCCACTATAACAGACTGTAATCTCATCCCTCACTATAACAGACTGTAATCTCATCCCTCACTGGGACTACACTATAACAGACTGTAATCTCATCCCTCACTGGGACACCACTATAACAGACTGTAATCTCATCCCTCACTGGGACTACACTATAACAGACTGTAGTCTCATCCCTCACTGTAACAGACTGTAATCTCATCCCTCACTGTAACAGACTGTAATCTCGTCCCTCACTATAACAGACTGTAATCTCGTCCCTCACTATAACAGACTGTAATCTCGTCCCTCACTATAACAGACTGTAATCTCGTCCCTCACTATAACAGACTGTAATCTCGTCCCTCACTATAACAGACTGTAATCTCGTCCCTCACTGGGACTCCACTATAACAGACTGTAATCTCATCCCTCACTGGGACTCCACTATAACAGACTGTAATCCCATCCCTCACTGGCACTCCACTATAACAGACTGTAATCTCGTCCCTCACTATAACAGACTGTAATCTCGTCCCTCACTATAACAGACTGTAATCTCGTCCCTCACTATAACAGACTGTAATCTCGTCCCTCACTGGGACTACACTATAACAGACTGTAATCTCGTCCCTCACTATAACAGACTGTAATCTCGTCCCTCACTATAACAGACTGTAATCTCATCCCTCACTGTAACAGACTGTAATCTCATCCCTCACTGTAACAGACTGTAATCTCATCCCTCACTGTAACAGACTGTAATCTCGTCCCTCACTGTAACAGACTGTAATCATGTCCCTCACTGTAACAGACTGTAATCATGTCCCCTCACTATAACAGACTGTAATCTCATCCCTCACTGTAACAGACTGTAATCTCATCCCTCACTGTAACAGACTGTAATCTCGTCCCTCACTGTAACAGACTGTAATCATGTCCCTCACTATAACAGACTGTAATCTTGTCCCTCACTATAACAGACTGTAATCTCATCCCTCACTGTAACAGACTGTAATCTCGTCCCTCACTGTAACAGACTGTAATCTCGTCCCTCACTATAACAGACTGTAATCTCATCCCTCACTGTAACAGACTGTAATCTCGTCCCTCACTGGGACTACACTATAACAGACTGTAATCTCGTCCCTCACTATAACAGACTGTAATCTTGTCCCTCACTATAACAGACTGTAATCTCGTCCCTCACTATAACAGACTGTAATGTCATCCCTCACTGTAACAGACTGTAATCTCGTCCCTCACTGGGACTACACTATAACAGACTGTAATCTCGTCCCTCTCTATAACAGAGGAGGAGGACCGTGGAAGCAGGGAGAGGAGAGAGGAGGAGGACCGTGGAGGCAGGGAGAGGAGAGGGGAGGAGGACCGTGGAAGCAGGGAGAGGAGAGGGGAGGAGGACCGTGGAGGCAGGGAGAGGAGAGAGGAGGAGGACCGTGGAGGCAGGGAGAGGAGAGGGGAGGAGGGCCGTGGAGGCAGGGAGAGGAGAGAGGAGGAGGACCGTGGAGGCAGGGAGAGGAGAGGGGAGGAGGACCGTGGAAGCAGGGAGAGGAGAGAGGAGGAGGACCGTGGAAGCAGGGAGAGGGAGAGAGGAGGAGGGCCGTGGAGGCAGGGAGAGGAGAGGGGAGGAGGAACCGTGGAGGCAGGGAGAGGAGAGGGGAGGAGGGCCGTGGAGGCAGGGAGAGGAGAGAGGAGGAGGACCGTGGAGGCAGGGAGAGGAGAGAGAGGAGGAGGGCCGTGGAAGCAGGGAGAGGAGAGGGGAGGAGGACCGTGGAGGCAGGGAGAGAGAGGGGAGGAGGACCGTGGAGGCAGGGAGAGGAGAGGGGAGGAGGACCGTGGAGGCAGGGAGAGGAGAGGGGAGGAGGGCCGTGGAAGCAGGGAGAGGAGAGAGGAGGAGGGCCGTGGAAGCAGACCGTGGAAGCAGGGAGAGGAGAGAGGAGGAGGGACGTGGAAGCAGACCGTGGAGGCAGGGAGAGGAGAGGGGAGGAGGGCCGTGGAGGCAGGGAGAGGAGAGAGGAGGAGGACCGTGGAGGCAGGGAGAGGAGAGAGGAGGAGGGCCGTGGAGGCAGGGAGAGGAGAGAGGAGGAGGACCGTGGAGGCAGGGAGAGGGTAATGGTAAAACAGGGAAAGCAGGGCTTGTAATTATTAAAACTCAAGGTTTTATTGGTGTGGTTCGGGGGGGAACCCACGGTAAGCAAGGCGAACCACACTTAGATCCCCCTCCTAAATGGCCCTGTATTCCCTGTTTAGTCCACTACTCAGTCAAAAAGTAGTGCACTATATAGGGAATAGGGTGCCCTATGGGCCCAGCTGGTGGTTCCAGATTGAGAGTGGTGGCCTTCATGTGACCCAGGTCTTTCATAACGGCAGCATGTCGTTGTAACTTCACAGACACCACAGAGTAACATGGCCACACGCTAATAAGAGCCTTGTTCATGATAGGCCAATGATATGGGCTCTTAAAACCTTGTGCCGCAGATGGTTTCATTGCTTTCTGTGAATGAGTGGCGTTTGTGTGGCCTGTTGTTAGACTTCCCACTGTAGAGAAGCTTCCTCAGTCTGTCTCATTCACCCCGGTAGTCTGATCACGCGCTAAAGCTCTCCTAACCTCCTGTCCTCTCTTCCTCCTCCTCTCTTCCTCTTCCTCTCCTCTCCTCTCTTCCACCTCCTCTCTTCCACCTCCTCTCTTCTCTTCCTCTTCCTCCTCCTCTCTTCCTCCTCCTCTCCTCTCTTCCTCCTCCTCTCCTCTCTTCCTCTTCCTCTCCTCTCTTCCTCCTCCTCTCCTCTCTTCCTCCTCCTCTCTTCCACCTCCTCTCTTCTCTTCCTCTTCCTCCTCCTCTCTTCCTCCTCCTCTCCTCTCTTCCTCCTCCTCTCCTCTCTTCCTCTTCCTCCTCTTCTCCTCTCCTCTTCTCCTCACCTCTCCTCTTCTCCTCACCTCTCCTCTCCTCTTCTCCTCACCTCTCCTCTTCTCCTCACCTCTCCTCTCCTCCTCACCTCTCCTCTCTTCCTCCTCCTCTCCTCTCTTCCTCTTCCTCTCCTCTCTTCCTCTTCCTCCTCTTCTCCTCTCCTCTTCTCCTCACCTCTCCTCTTCTCCTCACCTCTCCTCTCCTCTTCTCCTCACCTCTCCTCTTCTCCTCACCTCTCCTCTCCTCCTCACCTCTCCTCTTCTCCTCTCTTCCTTCTCCTCTTCTCCTCACCTCTCCTCTCCTCTTCTTCTCACCTCTCCTCTTCTCCTCCACCTCTCCTCTTCTCCTCCACCTCTCCCCTTCTCCTCACCTCTCCTCTTCTCCTCACCTCTCCTCTCCTCTCCTCTCCTCTCCTCCTCTCCTCTCCTCTTCTCCTCTCCTCTTCTCCTCCACCTCTCCTCTTCTCCTCACCTCTCCTCTTCTCCTCACCTCTCCTCTTCTCCTCCCCTCTCCTCTTCTCCTCACCTTTCCTCTTCTCCTCACCTCTCCTCTTCTCCTCCCCTCTCCTCTTCTCCTCCCCTCTCCTCTTCTCCTCACCTCTCCTCTTCTTCTCATCTCTCTTCTTCTCCTCTTCTCCTCACCTCTCCTCTTCTCCTCACCTCTCCTCTTCTTCTCACCTCTCCTCTTCTTCTCACCTCTCCTCCTCTCCTCTCCTCTTCTCCTCACCTCTCCTCTCCTCCTCACCTCTCCTCTTCTCCTCTCCTCTTCTCCTCCACCTCTCCTCTTCTCTAGGTGCTGATGATGGGGGAACCCTTCTTTGACTGTCAGATCGGCATCGTGGGCGTCCGGGCGCTCTGCCTGAAAGGCATCATGGGAGTGCGGGACTTTGAGGAGAACTTGAACAGACGGGAGGAGGTAAAGAACGAGGCTGTTCTACCTCAACTCTCCTTCCTCATCCTCCTCTCCTTCCTCCTCCTCCTCTCCTTCCTCCTTCAACCCTCCTCTCCTTCAACTCTCCTTCCTCCTTCAACCCTCCTCTCCTTCCTCATCCTCCTCTCCTTCCTCCTTCAAACCTCCTCTCCTTCCTCCTTCAACCCTCCTTTCCTTCCTCCTTCAACCCTCCTCTCCTCTCCTTCCTCGACCCTCCTCTCCTTCCTCTCCTCTCCTCTCCTTCCTCGACCCTCCTCTCCTTCCTCAACCCTCCTGTCCTTCCTCTCCTCTCCTCTCCTTCCTCGACCCTCCTCTCCTTCCTCTCCTCTCCTCTCCTTCCTCGACCCTCCTCTCCTTCCTCCTCCTCTCCTCTCCTTCCTCTCCTTCTCCTCTCCTTCCTCGACCCTCCTCTTCTTCCTCTCCTCTCCTCTCCTTCCTCGACCCTCCTGTCCTCCTCTCCTCTCCTCTCCTTCCTCGACCCTCCTCTCCTTCCTCTCCTCTCCTCTCCTTCCTCGAACCTCCTCTCCTTCCTCTCCTGTCCTTCCTCTCCTCTCCTTCCTCTCCTCTCCTCTCCTTCCTCTCCTCTCCTCTCCTTCCTCTCCTCTCCTGTAACCTTTACCTCAAACTAACATCTCTCAAAGTGAACCTGCAGTGTGGTTTGATTGTTGGTCTATGATCCAAACTTGTGCTGCTGTGTTCTGTGTAACCCTCACAGATCCTGGAATGGTTGTGTTGCCAGCAGGCTGTGATGTAGAGGAGGACTGAGGGAGGTCTCTTCTTCTATTGTGATGTAGAGGAGGACTGAGGGAGGTCTCTTCTTCTATTGTGATGTAGAGGAGGACTGAGGGAGGTCTTCTCTTCTATTGTGATGTAGAGGAGGACTGAGGGAGGTCTCTTCTATTGTGATGTAGAGGAGGACTGAGGGAGGTCTCTTCTTCTATTGTGATGTAGAGGAGGACTGAGGGAGGTCTCTCTTCTTCTATTGTGATGTAGAGGAGGACTGAGGGAGGTCTCTTCTTCTATTGTGATGTAGAGGAGGACTGAGGGAGGTCTTCTCTTCTATTGTGATGTAGAGGAGGACTGAGGGAGGTCTCTCTTCTTCTATTGTGATGTAGAGGAGGACTGAGGGAGGTCTTCTCTTCTTCTATTGTGATGTAGAGGAGGACTGAGGGAGGTCTTCTCTTCTTCTATTGTGATGTAGAGGAGGACTGAGGGAGGTCTTCTCTTCTTCTATTGTGATGTAGACGAGGACTGAGGGAGGTCTCTCTTCATCTATTGTGATGTAGAGGAGGACTGAGAGAGGTCTCTCTTCTTCTATTGTGATGTAGACGAGGACTGAGGGAGGTCTCTTCTATTGTGATGTAGAGGAGGACTGAGGGAGGTCTCTCTTCTTCTATTGTGATGTAGACGAGGACTGAGGGAGGTCTCTTCTATTGTGATGTAGAGGAGGACTGAGGGAGGTCTCTCTTCTATTGTGATGTAGAGGAGGACTGAGGGAGGTCTCTCTTCATCTATTGTGATGTAGAGGAGGACTGAGGGAGGTCTCTCTTCTTCTATTGTGATGTAGACGAGGACTGAGGGAGGTCTCTCTTCTTCTATTGTGATGTAGACGAGGACTGAGGGAGGTCTCTTCTTCTATTGTGATGTAGACGAGGACTGAGGGAGGTCTCTTCTTCTATTGTGATGTAGACGAGGACTGAGGGAGGTCTCTCTTCTTCTATTGTGATGTAGAGAAGGACTGAGGGAGGTCTCTCTTCTTCTATTGTGATGTAGAGAAGGACTGAGGGAGGTCTCTTCTATTGTGATGTAGACGAGGACTGAGGGAGGTCTCTCTTCTATTGTGATGTAGACGAGGACTGAGGGAGGTCTCTCTTCTTCTATTGTGATGTAGAGGAGGACTGAGGGAGGTCTCTTCTATTGTGATGTAGAGGAGGACTGAGGGAGGTCTCTCTTCTTCTATTGTGATGTAGAGGAGGACTGAGGGAGGTCTCTTCTTCTATTGTGATGTAGAGGAGGACTGAGGGAGGTCTCTCTTCTTCTATTGTGATGTAGAGGAGGACTGAGGGAGGTCTCTCTTCTTCTATTGTGATGTAGAGGAGGACTGAGGGAGGTCTCTTCTTCTATTGTGATGTAGAGGAGGACTGAGGGAGGTCTCTCTTCTTCTATTGTGATGTAGTGGAGGACTGAGTCAGTGTGTTTCTATACTGTGATTTGATTGATTCTGTGTCTGTCCTCTCCTCCTTTTCCCAGGATGCAGTGTTCTTCAGCTGCGGGGAGAGTCTGAGCAGTAAAGGGATGACCTACCTGACCAACTCGCTGTTCGACTACCGTTCCCCAGAGAACAACGGGGTCAGAGCAGAGTTCATCCTGGACGCCACCAATCACAAGGTCAGAACTCACACAGGCCTCATAGTGTATTACACATTACTGACGTCTCCTTAATACTGTATCTGACCTACAGTCTTTACATTAAATATCACCCTGTTAGGGGAAGCTATCCTCATCACCCTGTTAGAAGAAGCTATCCTCATCACCCTGTTAGAAGCTGTCCTCATCACCCTGTTAGGAGAAGCTGTCCTCATCACCCTGTTAGGGGAAGCTGTCCTCATCACCCTGTTAGGAGAAGCTGTCCTCATCACCCTGTTAGGGGAAGCTATCCTCATCACCCTGTTAGGAGAAGCTGTCCTCATCACCCTGTTAGGGGAAGCTTTCCTCATCACCCTGTTAGGGGAAGCTGTCCTCGTCACCCTGTTAGGGGAAGCTGTCCTCATCACCCTGTTAGGAGAAGCTATCCTCATCACCCTGTTAGAAGCTGTCCTCATCACCCTGTTAGGGGAAGCTATCCTCATCACCCTGTTAGGGGAAGCTGTCCTCATCACCCTGTTAGGAGAAGCTA